>NC_133327.1:586478174-586555674 GCF_042186555.1 Aquarana catesbeiana
CAAAACTCTAGGAAAATATTTTTGCTTTAAATTGAGTAGGGGTAGATCTTTTTGGAGGGTTTTATTGATATCTCAGTGTTCTCATCTGGCAGACTTTCTTTACTTGCTGCACAGGAGACATGACAGAAAATGGAAATAAATATTCCTAAAGTGAAGGGAAATCAAATATTTGACTGTTGTTATCAGAGCAGATTTCCCCATTACAAGTTCTTCCCTTGCCCCCTGTATTGGTGACAATAGTCAAATTTTAAGCAGATGTCCCAGAAGCTGTAAGTAAGGCTTTCCTCTCAAAAACATACTAAAAAAACAGTAAAGCTTGATAGAGGTTTAACCCCTTTTCCATGAAAGGGGTTGAGCCCCCCCTGCCCCAAAGCACCTTGATGAGTACAAGGGTCTCTTCCCGACAACCCTGGCCATTGGTTGTCGGGGTCTGCGGGTGGGGGGGGCTTATTGGAATCTGGAAGCCCCCTTTAACAAGGGGACCCCCATATCCCGGGCCCCCACCCTATGTGAATGAGTATCGGGTACATTATACCCCTACCCATTCACCTAAAAAAAAGTGTCTAAAATAAAACACAGTGCACAGGTTTTTAAAGTAATTTATTAAGGCAGCTCTGGCATCTCTTCCGATTTCTTCTCCCCTCTCCTGCTCTTCTGCCTCCTCTGCTGATTCTGTTCTGCCTCTGCCAGATCCTCTCCCCACTCCAGGTCTTTCCGGCTCTCCGCTGATGTCTTCTCTGAGTTAGGCCCAAACCCATAAGAAATTGTCACATGATAGCAGGTCGCTGGTGCAGTCAGTTGCTGCTGTGGAATTCCCCATCCTGCAGCCACGTGTAAGAAGGAGGCAGGGATCCTTTGTGATATTATTATGCTAATATGGCCACATGACCATATTTGATCAATGACATAGTCCAAATATGGATATGTGACCATATTAGGTCAATGATGTCACCAGCATCCTTGCCCCTTACATGCAGCTGTGGGGTGGGAAATTCCTTGACCATGGCTGATTGGTCAAGCAGCCTGCTTATGTGACAATTTCCCATGGGTTCAGGCAGGACTGAGTTCATAATTGGGTTCAGGCAAAATTGAGATTCTACCAATCAACTTTTGTCAAACAGGGAGGGCCACACACAGATCAAAATTTTTCTGAACCGGTCTAATTCCGATCCGTGTGTACCCATCTTAACACTGCTTAAATTGTTAAGGATTAAAGGTTTAAGCCAGCCCTACATGGATCAAAATTTGGCCGATTCAGCAAGGAGCAGCCGAATTTTGATCCATGTCTGAGCAAGCCGGTTGTACAGTAGTCAATCTACCGATTGACTTTTGTACAACCAGCCTGTTGGATTTTCCCCACTCGATCAAAATATAGCTGACACCGCTGATCAAGGTATTCAGACGCCTGACAAAGTCTTCCTGCTTTTGGAATACAATAGATCAATGGGGAGGTTTCCCCATCCACATTAAGTGTGTGATTGGGGGAATCAAGTCTTTTTTTTTTTTTTTTTGCTGATTGAGCAAAAAAAAAAAAATAACTCATCTGTGTGATGCTTTAAAGCTGCTCATAATTGCTAAGCAGATGAAGCAAATAGCTGTAAGCTACACAAATAGGATGTAGTAGCTATCAATTGCACATAATTTGAGCACCCTGCAAGCATTTGAATGTAATCACTCCTATAGCAATGAGTAATTTGTTCCATTTCATTGGTAAATGATCAATCCCTATCTCTAGTGATTAATCTCTAGTGGCTTTAGTAGCATGACTGAACTAGTAAAAATCTCCCAGGTAGTTTTTGCCTGGTGTTTTTATTTTCTTTTTTTTTAAAGCTAGAGGTGAGGTGGGGGGGTTGTTTGTGGGGAGGGTCACTGGCCAGAGCACAGCTTTAATGAATAAATAACACAAAAATATATTTTTTCTTACCTATGGGTAGCTACAAGAAAACCCAATCTTATCTGTACATTTAAGCTTCTCTATAGAGTTAGTTCCTAACACTCCTGTTAAACATTATGTATTCTGTTTTCTGAATTCATCAGCTTGACTGTAAAGTGTTAATCAGATTCAGATGTATTGCTGAATCTGCAATATGTAACTGATTTGAGACTACAAAGTGAGCACACCATTGGTTTTGCATGTGGATCGCATTCTTGTCACAGTAGCTAAGGAGTTTTTTCAGTTATCTCTATTGGCGTTGGAAATGAGGTATGAACATAAATGAAAAACAATAATAGCAAATGAATTTTGTGTCAATCAATATTTTTCGCTTATATGTTACTACTTAGATTTCTTTTCTCAGAAGGAGCTTTTCTCTAGAAGTTAAAAGAAAGTTATTCTTGGGATAGGAATGAGAAAATCTGGTCTTCAGGTGTTGTAGAAATAGTTAAAAAAAGGGGTTTTAAAATCTTTATGTATGGAATAGATTGTGGCGAAAAGGATACCACTGCCTAAAATTAAACTAGGAAATATTCCCATTTCACCTGTCACTTTTGCCAGTGATGAGGTGCCTCACATTATTCCAAGAACTGCGGAAGCGGAGACATTCCAAGTTCCAATCTAAAGAAAGTCCCACATGGGGGGTACTGCCTGCTAGGGGTCTTAGAATGTATGCAGTGTGCTTCTTGAATAAATCCCAGTGCCTTACAGAGGAGCACTCAAAGTGTTACTAAACCCAGTACCCTGCATTTACTATATCTGGTCTCCCACCATACACAGAACATAGAAATGCAATTATTTTAGTAAATATAAAATAACTTTTCTCATCAGCAGTATATAGCAGTCTTGTGTCTATCAGTGTCTAGCCAAGCACTGGTTATTATTATTATTATTATTATTATTATTATTATTCAGGATTTATATAGCGCCAACAGTTTACGCAGCGCTTTACAATATAAAAGGGAGACAATACAGTTATAATATAATACAATACAATACAATAGGATTAAGAGGGCCCTGCTCAGAAGAGCTTACAATCTAATAGGGTGGGGCAGGTGGTACAAAAGGTTGTAACTGTGGGGAATGAGCTGGTGGAAGTGGTAGGAGATTAGTTGGAGACGTGATAGGCTTTCCTGAAGAGATGAGTTTTCAGGGATTGCCTGAAGGTAGCAAGAGTAGGGGCTAGCCGGATAGATGGAGGTAGCGAGTTCCAGAGGATGGGAGAGGCTCTGGAGAAATCCTGGAGACGAGCATGGGAGGAGGAGATGAGAGAGCTTGAAAGCAGGAGGTCTTGAGAAGAGCAGAGAGGACGATTTGGGTGATATTTGGAGACAAGATTAGTGATGTAGCTTGGGGCAGAGTTGTGAATGGCTTTGTATGTTGTGGTTAGAATTTTGAATTTAATTCGCTGGGTGATTGGGAGCCAGTGTAGGGATTGAAGTAGAGGGTTGGCAGACACTGAGCGGTTGGTAAGGTGGATAAGTCTGGCAGCAGCATTCATGATAGACTGAAGAGGGGATAGCCTATGGAGCGGTAGGCCAATGAGAAGGGAGTTGCAATAGTCAAGGCGAGAGATAACAAGGGAGTGAATGAGGAGCTTGGTGGTTTCATTTGTTAAAAAAGGGCGAATTTTAGAGATGTTACGGAGGTGAATTCTACAAACTTTTGACAATGATTGGATTTGAGGCTGAAATGACAAGTCGGAGTCTAGGATTACACCTAGTACCCTGGCGTGAGGGGAGGGACTGATGGTTGCATTGTTGATTTTGATGGAAAAGTCATGGAGGGGGGCACGGGCGGGGGGGAATATTAATAGCTCAGTTTTAGAGAGATTTAGTTTAAGGAAGTGGTGCGACATCCATGCTGATATGTCAGTTAGTAAGTTAGTAATGCGAGAGGAGACTGAAGGAGTGAGGTGAGGAGTAGACAGATAGATTTGGGTGTCATCAGCGTATAAGTGATATTGGAAGCCGTGGGCAGTTATTAGGTGACCAAGGGAGGTAGTGTAGATAGAGAAGAGAAGGGGTCCAAGAACCGAGCCTTGGGGGACCCCCACAGAAAGGGGCAATGGAGAGGAGGAGACAGAGTTGTAGGTGACACTGAAGGAGCGCTGTGATAAATAGCCAGAGAACCAGGATAGAGCAGAATCTCGGAGGCCAAGGGAATGTAGTTTATTGAGAAGGAGCGGGTGGTCAACAGTATCAAAGGCCGCAGAGAGGTCAAGTAGTAGGAGTATGGAGTACTGGCTGTTGGTTTTAGCAGTTAGTAAATCGTTAGTGAGTTTTAGTAAGGTAGTTTCCGTGGAGTGCTGCGAGCGAAAGCCAGACTGTAAGGGGTCAAGAAGGTTATTTTCATTGAGGTAGGAGCTAAGACGGTTGTAGACTAAGCGTTCTAGAAGTTTAGAGGTGAATGGGAGTAATGAGATGGGTCTTAAGTTGTTCAGGTCGGTAGGGTCCAGTGAGGGCTTTTTAAGAATGGGAGTGAGCTGTGCATGTTTTAGAGGGGAGGGGAAAATGCCACTAGAAAGGGAGAGATTGAAGATGTGGGTGAGGGAGCATAGGATAGAAGAAGAGGGTGACCGTAGTAGTTGTGAGGGAACAGGATCCAAGGGACAATTGGTTAGGTGGGCATTCGAGAAAATTTTTGTAACCTCTTCCGTAGTAGCCAATTCAAAAGAGGAGAGGGTTGAATGTGCTGCTGGGCAAGGTATGATGGGTGGGGAAGATGTACGCACAGTGGAGATGTCCTCACGAATTGCATTGATCTTGTCTTTGAAGTGATTGGCAATCTCTTGGGCAGTGAGTGAGTTAGTGGGTAGAGGGGGTGGTGGACGAAGCAGAGAGTTAAAGGTTGAGAAGAGCCGACGGGGACTGGATGACAAGGAATTAATAAGAGAGACAAAGTATGCTTGTTTGGCAGCATGGAGGCATGAATTGTATTTTAGAAGAGCAGATTTATATAGGGTGAAATCTTGCAGGCATTTGGTTTTACGCCACAGTCGTTCAAGAGCACGGCAATGTCTCTTGAGATTTCTAGTGTTGTCAGTTTGCCAGGGTTGTAACGGTCGGGGCCTAATTCTGCGTGTGGTTAGGGGAGCAAGTGCATCTAGTGATGATGAGAGTGAACTGTTGTAGACAGAAGTGGCCAGGTCAGGACAGGACAGGGGAGAGATTATGTCATATAGGTTGTCAGTAGCAGAATAGAGAAGAGAAGGGTTAAAGTGGCGAAGGTTTCTACAAGTAATTGTTTGCTGCTTGGAGGGATGGGTGGTTGGAGGCAAGGATACAGTGAAAGTAATGAGGTTGTGATCAGATAGAGGAAAGGGGGTGTTGGTGAGGTTGCCAGGGTTGCAGAGATGGGAGAATACAAGGTCAAGGGTATTACCATTGGAGTGAGTGGAAGTATGTGTCCATTGGGTTAGGTCAAAAGATGAGGTTAAGTTGAGAAGTTTAGCTGTAGTTGGGCTGTTGACATTGACAGGAATGTTAAAGTCACCAAGAATAATGGTGGGTATTTCAGAGGAGAGAAAGTAGGGTAGCCAGGCAGCAAAGTCATCAATGAAGCGCGATACCGGTCCTGGAGGCCTATAAATTGCTGCAATCCTCAGAGAAATGGGAGAAAACAGACGAATACAGTGCATCTCGAAAGAAGAGAGTGATAGAGAGGGAGGGACAGTAAGGACTTGGAAGGTGCTTTGTGGGGACAGAAGGAAGCCAACTCTACCTCCTTTCTGTCTGTTGGGTCTGGAGGAGTGAGTCCAATGGAGACCACCATGGGAGAGGGCAGCAGGAGAAGCTGAGTCAAAATTTTGCAGCCAGGTTTCTGTTATGGCCAGTATGTTCAAGCCATGAGAGATGAAGAGGTCATGTACAGATGTTAGCTTGTTACAGATGGAGCGGGCGTTCCACAGGGCACATGAGATTGGTGGGGTGCTTTGAGGAAGTAGGGGGATAGAAATTAAACTGAGTGGATTGCGGTGGTTGCCAGAGGGGGAGGGGTATTGGATATGTGGCTTGCATTTGGAAAATGGCGGACCAGGATTAGGAGAAATATCACCTGAGACTAGGAGAAGGAGGAGGGTGAGGAAGGCAAGGTGGGAGTGGGATGTGCATGAGCGCACATGTCTAGTGGCCCTGGAGTTTATGTCAGCATGTGGGTGCAGCAAATGCAGGAGATGATGGGTGCCATAGTAGGGAGAGGGTAGGAGTGAGGGTGATATGTGCATGCTGCAGGGAAGAGAGGAGGGGTAGAGTAAAGATAATTTGAGGATAGAAGACACCAATGTGAGAAGGAAGAGAATAAGGAGCATGTTAGTGGCTAGAGAGTGGGAAACTAACCTAATATAAAATAAATTTCAAAGTTGGTTTGCTTGTCGTCTTGCAGAGTGGAGCAGAGTTCCTGTTGTTCATGCAGCTTTAGTTATCCTGCTTTCGTTAAACTGCGTCGGTGAAACTGCGCATCACTCGTGACAGAGCCACTCAGGAAAGAGCCATGATGTCTGCGCCATGCCCCTGTCTGCGCCACCCCATAAGCTGCCATAAATTTATAGACAGCCTAAGCTGGGATGCATTTCTCAGTTGGTCATTATTGGGTCTGATGTGAGACACCTGAATATGGGGAGGAGATGGCCAGGGCCAGGCCAGACACAGGCTAGGGTCGTAAAGCTAATTACCTCTCTTGATCACTCAAGCCACATGGAGTTGAGAATCAATCACCAGTAATATTGCTATTGCAGTGTGTTTGTTAAAAATGGTTAAAGCTTGTAGGAGTTTTCTGACTGTCCTATGAGACTGCAAGACCCCTGACCCTCTGTCTGGACAGTGCTGATTGGCACTGTGCTGATCATATGCACTGTCTCAAGAAAAGAATACCTCTCTAGCAATACACACCAAACTGAACATGTGCGGCCTAGAGACATTGGAAGGAGGGGAGAATCAGAGAAGACTGGATCAACCAGCCTTTTTACATAATACAGAGGGTTCCACAGTGAGTATAACAAGCATGCTTTACTACATGTACAGACCGATTTTACTGTAGTGAGTTTAGTAACACTTAAATCTGCACATATTTTTTACTTGATTTTTAGTATAGGTCCTGGTAAATAATTTGCTATGCAATACCAGCTTAATCAATTTATATGATCACCTATTCCTGCAGCTTTCTTTTTCTTCTAGTTGATATCATAGTGCTCACCCTATACTGTATATGTTTGTAATATACACATATAAAACACTTTTCAATGAAAAGAGAATTTAAAAAAAAGTGAGTAATTCAAAATTCAGTAAACCACCTTACCAACACCCCTTCCCCCAACCTTTTTCATAGTTCTATGTCCCTTATTTTCAGGAAAAACCCCTGTTACAGTAAAACATATTACAACTTGCATAAACCTGGCCTGTATAATATGCAGCCTTGGCTACTATCAATATCTTATCCAGGGATCTCCAATTTTCTTAAAGAAAGGACCAGACTGTGGCCAGTGGGAGTAAACAATGCCCAATTTTCAGTATTAGGGGGAGAAATAGTTGGTGTCAATGGGAGGAATAGCGCCCTATTTTTGTTGTCAGTAGAAGGAATTTCTCCCCCATCGCTGGTGTCAATGGAAAGAATAGTACCCCATTGTTGGTGTCAGTGGAAGGAATAGTGCCCTATTGTTGGTGTCAGTGGCAGAAATAATGCCTCAAGAGCCGGATAAAGGAAAGCAAAGGACCGCATCCGGCCCCAGGGCTGCAGTTTGGAAACCACTGATCTTATCTAATCTACCTAACATGTAATGTACTAGAACTATCAGGATAGAATGATAGTATGGCATTGTTATACTGTACCTGAAGATGAAGAGGGTCCTTCCAGAGCAGAGAGGAGTGCCAGTTGTATGGGGAAAGAGGAATGAGGTGCATTTTCCTCCCTACTATTTCTCCCTAGACTAAATGAGCATTAGACTCTTACTTTTCTGTTTGGTTGACATTTGCCCCTGTTTGCCAGAAACAGTCCCTGTTTTGAGGGGTCTGTCCCCAACAAAAAACCGTCCCAGTCAATGTCGCCATCAATTTGATTTATTTGCACAAATGCCGTTTGGCAGGCCACCTTTCAGACAGCCTTTTCAGAGGATGCCGCCTGCTCTCCACCCAATGATGCTGTCCTTCTACTACCCATGATGCACCCAGCTAGAGAAAGCTGATGACTCTCCATTCCTGTATTGGACATCCTGAGGAGGTATTGCCAGAATTACAGCATCAGTCTGTTCCAGGTGAAGCATTGTTCTGGCGTTGGTAGGGCTATACTGCAGTGCAGGGACCAGAGTTGATCACCAAGGTATAACACTGCATAGTCTGTGCTGGAGATAAACTTCAAAGATAGAAGTTATGTATTGTTCCTCAATAACCAACTATCTCTGGTATTAGAGCACCGAGGGGGATTCAGCCACAGTGATCAGTGTAATCCTGCACCATGCATCATTTTGCTCTATGGCATTGAGTGTCCCTGAGTAACTATTGTGTTAATGTTGTATGTGAGCCCTCAATGAGAGGGATTGATCAACACCATGAGTTGCATGGTAGTACTGGTAAATTGCCAGCAGATTCTAATGCTGATTGCTGGACAACCGGAGAGTGGACAGAACATGGTGCTATGCATTATCAAAGTGCACGTGTTATATTGCTGTTCAATGTTTATTGAGAACTTCCACTTTAACCACCTAAGTACCAGCCTTCATTACTAGGTATTTTTTTATCTTCCAGTGCTGTGATACTGTGATACTTTAACTGAAAATTACTCTGTCCTGCAACTTTGCACATTTTTTAGATAGACGGGGCTTTCTTTTAGTGGTGTTTATAAGCCCTTTTACAGCATAAAAAAAAAAGAGATCAAACATTAAAAAAATAACAGTTTCCCTTACTTTCTTTTGAAATGAAAAGGCCAGGACAGTGCAAATACTCCCAAATGACCCCCTTTTAGAAAGTAACCAAAAGTGATCTCTTTTTTTGGCTCAATTGTTTTTTAGGAAATGAAGAAACATGCTGGTAGATACAGTGCATACAGGTCATAAACAAAGGTAGGTGGTGGTGAAAGGGTTATTGTACAGGTTACAAATAGGAGGATGGAGATAAAGGGGTTAATGAGCAGATTTGCAAAGATTAGGGAGATGAAGGGTTAATAAGTAGGTCACATTGAGAGACAATATGGAGATCAGATGTACATGAGATGATGAAATGGGTGAAACAGTTAAAAAAACTACTTACAGATGCTGCTACCATGATTGTAGTGTGTGTGTGAACTACTGAATGATCAATTATTTCATTGGTTCATGTTTCCTCCTTTCTTCATTGTAAGAGGAAAGGGAGGCCTCACAGATGTAAACACTGCAACATTTACAGTATCTCACAAAAGTGAGTACACCCCTCACATTTTTGTACATATTTTATTATATCTTTTCACGTGACGACACTGAAGAAATTACACTTTGCTACAATGTAAAGTATTGAGTGTACAGCTTGTATAACAGTGTAAATTTGCTGTCCCCTCAAAATAACTCAACACACGCCATTAATGTCTAAATCACTGGCAACAAAAGTGAGTACACCCCTAAGTGAAAATGTCCAAATTGGGCCCAATTAGTCATTTTCCCTCCCCAGTGTCCTCTGAATCGTTAGTGTTACAAGATCTCAGGAGTGAATGGGGAGCAGGTGTGTTAAATTTGTGTTAATGCTCTCAATCTCTCATACTGGTCACTGGAAGTTCAACATGGCACCTCATGGCAAAGAACTCTCTGAGGATCTGAAAAAAAGAATTGTTGCTCTACATGAAGATGGCCTAGGCTATAAGAAGATTGCCAAGACCCTGAAACTGAGCTGCTGTACGGTGGCCAAGACCATATAGCAGTTTAACAGGACAGGTTCCAATCAGAACAGGCCTCGTCACGGTCGACCAAAGAAGTTGAGTACACATGCTCAGCGTCATATCCAGGAATTGTCTTTGGGAAATAGATGTATGAGTGCTGCCAACATTGCTGCAGAGGTTGAATGGGGTGGGGGGGTCAGCCTGTCAGTGCTCAGACCATACACTGCACACTGCATCAAATTGGTCTGCATGGCTGTCGTCCCAGAAGGAAGCCTCTTCTAAAGATGATGCACAAGAAAGCCCGCAAACAGTTTGCTGAAGATAAGCAGACTAAGGACATGGATTACCTGAACCATGTCCTGTGGTCTGATGAGACCAAGATAAACTTATTTGGTTCAGATGGTGTCAAGCGTGTGTAGCGGCAACTAGGTGAGGAGTACAAAAAGACAAATGTGTCTTGACTACAGTCAAGCATGGTAGTGGGAGTGTCATGGTCTGGGGCTGCATGAGTTCTGCCGGCACTGGGGAGCTACAGATCATTAAGGGAACCATGAATGCCAACATGTACTGTCACATACTGAAGCAGAGCATGATCCCCTCCCTTCGGAAACTGGGCCGCAGGGCAGTATTTCAACATGATAATGACCCCAAACACACCTCCAAGACGACCACTGCCTTACTAAAGAAACCGAGGGTAAAGATGATGGACTGGCCATACATGTCTCCAGACCTAAACCCTATTGAGCATCTGTGGGGCATCCTCAAAGGGAAGGTGGAAGAGCGCAAGGTCTCTAACATCCACCAGCTCTGTGATGTCGTCATGGAGGAGTGGAAGAGGACTCCAGTGGCAACCTGTGAAGCTCTGGTGAACTCCATGCCCAAGAGGGTAAAGGCAGTGCTAGAAAATAATGGTGGCCACACAAAATATTGACACTTTGGGCCCAATCTGGACATTTTCACTCAGGGGTGTACTCCACTTTTGTTGCCAGCGGTTTAGACATTAATGGCTGTGTGTTGAGTTATTTTGAGGGGACAGCAAATGTACACTGTTATACAAGCTGTACACTCACTACATTACATTTTAGCAAAGTGTAATTTCTTCAGTGTCATCACATGAAAAGATATAATAAAATATTTACAAAAATGTGAGGGGTGTACTCACTTTTGTGAGATACTGTACATCATGTAATTGTTGTGATTGGTCTTTGACCAGTCACAGTGATCTAAAGGTAAAGAGCTGCTCGGATCAGCTCTGTACACAATGTTTATGAATGGATCTTTCCAAGGACAGACATGACTGTGCAACAATGGGTGCCCAAAAAACTTTTATCCAGAGCCATTTTGTAAATGACACTGGGTAAGTAATCATCCATCCACTATTTAAAGACATACAGTGATAGTGAAGTGGTTAAACTATCAATCCTATTGTCAGGTTTCCCTATAAGTATATAGGTTTTGGTGCCTATGAGTCACAGGTTTTGTGTACAGCTAGTTACCAGCAGTAATCAATGGCAAGCTGAAATACACAGCGCCTAGACACATACAGTATATTGGCGCACATCCCCATGTATGTGTACAGAGACATATGCCCTGAACACAGTCTACGTTTGGGGCATACACCCTGTACGCATCTATCCCTATATGCAAGTACCGCTGGGATGTGTGTAAATATGTGTACAGCTTCTGTGTATTTCATCCTGGCATTGATTTCTACAGGATACTGGCAGCAGCTATACCTGTGACTTGTGGGGATTAAAATACGCCTGTTTTTTTTTCTGAAAGGTACAAGCACTGCTGTGCATGAGCCCCTAACTCCCTTTTCAACCACCCAGCATGGGGCTGTAGTGTGCAATAATAATAATAAATAATAAAAAAACAGCATGCATAGGGGCTGGTCTGAGGTCTGAAGGTGCATAAATTGGGGCTAACCTGAATTTAAAATGTGAAATGTTAAGGGTGTCACCCATAAAAAGGGGCAGTGTTAGGAGGTGGGTGGGGGTAGAGACAAGGGGTGGTTCTAGGAAGTGGGTAGGGGCGGAGACAAGCATTACGTGGGGGGGTGAGTTCCTGCATCCTCTCTTTGAGAAAAAAAGCCCTGATCATAGGTACCAAGTAAGGTGACCACTTGGCTTGGATTGCCCGGGGCCCAGATCCTGGGCACCTTCATTCTGGGATAATGCATTGTCCCATAATGAAACTTACACAGCCCCCCCCCCCCCCGGGCCAATCTGATGCCTCCAAAAAAGGTTGACGCATCGCCACTTTACTCACTGACACTACTTGTCCTGCCTGGTCGGGACCTATTTTAACCTTGTTTCACTGCAGGCTCTACGCTGCCTGAACTACACTGCTAGGGCCGCCTGCTGCCTGGCATTTAGCAACCAGTGATGTCACATCACCACAGAGCAAGGCAGAGGCCCCAGCATTCAGAGTGGAGGACGATTTAACTTCCTTCTCCACGCCTAGTGCTTTAGCTCCAGCCACCTCTTTCTCAATCTTCTCCAGTGGCATGCTCAGAGGAAAGGGAACTGCCATAATTTGAGAGCAACTCTCAATGCTCAGAAGTGAGGCTGGTTGCTGGGGATGGATGGAACACCATGTGTGTCATGAGGCACTGACTGCAGAGAGATCAGCAGATGAGCTAACACCACCGGTAGGACTTATACAATCAAACCCTTTATTACATGCAGCACTATGCATGTGGTATACCTTCTTCAGTGCCCATGGTTACAATATGTGGGCTGGACTACCTGGGCTCTTAATGTTAGATTAATGAGCATATTAGTAACATCAAAAAAGGATACAAGAATCATAGTGTCTCACGTCATTATGATCTTCGTAATAGAGATCCACATGGTACCCTGTTTGTGGGAATAGACCACTTTGTCTCCCACTGGAGGGATAGTCTCAAGGTGAGAGAACTCTCCAGAATAGAGACCAAGTGGATCTATATCCTTAAAAGCTATATTTAGGGATGGGCCAAATGACCCCCTGTTCAGTTCGCACCAGAACTTTCGAACATCGGGGAAGTTCGGAACCGAAAAGTGAACCCCATTGAAGTCTATGGGACCCGAATGTGAAAAATCAATAGTGCCCATTTTGAAGGCTTATATGCAAGTAATTGGGCATACAATGGTTATGGGGGTCCAGGTACTGACCTTTGGGACATGTATCAATGAAAAAAAAAGTTTGTAAAAAACAATTTTTTATTGAGCAGTGATTTATTGATGCTTAAAGTTAAAGTTAAAGTATAAATGAAAAATTCCTTTCAATATAGTGCCTGGGGGGTGCCCTTAGTCCACCTGTAAAGTGGCACATCTGTACTGTGTATAGAAGCTGCTGCAGCAATAATTGCATTTATAAAGCCCAAAAAAATAACGTTTTCCCTGCAAGCTTTTTTTGTTGTGTAAGCAACGGCTTGGGGAGCCAGTCTGTATGCTGAAGCCACAATGTAGTTCATAGGGAACAAGATTGGAGATTTTTTGGATAAATTCTTTACCACAGACTTTGGATTTCTACTTCTGTAATGGGTGCAGAAAAAGTGTTCTTTCGGTGTCAGTGGCGCCTTCACACCGTAACCCTATAGAGTTACTCTTGATGAAAGCAAGAATTAGCCTTGCTGTCAAAAATTGTAATGATATGCACTTGTCAAAATTTGCGGAAAGATTGTTCTGGGTGTCGGTGTATCAGGAACCATGATTCAGACTGAGATAGAAGTATAGTTAAATCACACTTGTTTATTAATAATAATAATAATAATAATAAGGTAAACAGAGTAAGCGTAGTCAAACAAGCCAGAGTCCAGTAACCGGATCGGGTAGTAAGCCAAGCAAATGTCAGAGAGCCAGAGATAAACGTACAGCAAGCAGGATCAGGAGCCAGAAGTAACATCAGCCGAGCAAGTCTTCAACAGGAACGCAGGAGAAATTCTCTGTGATGTTGACAAAGGTGAAGGCAGAGATCAAGTGAGCTGGACGACTTTAAATAGGCAGGACTGACGAGCAGAATCAACAACAGCTGGGTAACTGTGGAGAGAAATGGGAGCTGGCAATTAGCCGACAGCTGAGCACCCAGCTCAGAGAAGGAAGGGCTGAGCCCAGCCCTGACACGGTGGCACCCTCACACCGTAACCCTATGGAGGTACTCTTGATGAAACCAAGAATTAGCCTTGCTGTCAAAAGTTGTAATGATATGCACCTGTCAAACAGGTGCGGAAAAATTGTTCTTTGGGTGTCAGTGGCACCTTCACACTGTAACCCTATAGAGGTACTCTTGATGAAAGCATGAGTTGGGACTTGATGTCAAAAATTGTAATGATATGCACCTGTCAAACAGGTGCGGAAAAATTGTTCTTTGGGTGTCGGTGGCACCTTCACACCGTAACCGTATAGAGGTACTCTTGATGAAAGCAAGAGTTGGCCTTGCTGTCAAAAATTGTAATAATATACACCTGTCAAACAGGTGTCGAAAAATTGTTCTTTGGGTGTCGGTGGTACTTTTACACCGTAACCCTATAGAGGTACTCTTGATGAAAGCAAGAATTGGCCTTGCTGTCAAAAATTGTAATGATATGCACCTGTCAAACAGGTGCGGAAAAATTGTTCTTTGGGTGTCCGTGGCATCTTCACACCGTGACCATTTAGAGGTACTCTTGATGAAAGCAAGAATTGGCCTTGCTGTCAAAAATTGTAATGATATGCACCTATCAAACAGGTGGGGAGTCAGCCAAGAAGTCCTGCAGAGATTCCACATCCCAAAAACACTTAATCGGCCACATTGGCATCAGGGGCTTCATAGCTGCTGGTAATCCAGGACTGATTCTTATTGATAAAAGTCAGACGGTCCACTGAGTTTGTGGACAGACACGTTCTATGATCAGTAACAAAACCTCCAGCAGCACTGAATGCCCGTTCTGAAAGCACGCTGCTTGTCGGGAAGCCCAGCAGCTCAATAGCATACTGGGCAAGTTCTGGCCAGTGGTCCAGTCTCATGACCCATTAAGCCAGTGGGTCATCAACTGGAAAGCTCTCCATCTCTGTTTTCGCCCCTAGATAATCGTCCACCATGTGATGCAGACGCTGCCGATGGGATGTGACAGCCCTGGGTGGTGAGGACTAAAAAAATTGAGAAATACATCACTTAGGCAGCCGCCTTCTCCACTGCTCCTTTCTTAACCAACAGAAGCCTCAAAACTACGTTTTCCATGACACTGCAACCTACCAGAGTCGGAAAAAGCATTCGACAAACTTCTTTTGAAGGTGTTCTCAAGAGATTTTGTCTTCTGCACTCTCTGTGGGGACGGGATGAGTTCTGAGACTTTCCCCTTATAATGGTGGTCAAGGAGGGTTGCCAACCAAAAGTGATCCTTTTCCTTTACGGCACATATACTTGGGTCCTTTTGCAGAATTTGAAGCATGAGGGAGCCCATATACAATTTGCGGAGGCATGAGAAGCAGACTCCTCTGGGTCACTGAGGATTAGAGTATCTGGAACTGCCTCCTCCCAGCCACGTACTACTGCCAAGGGTTCTGCGGATGGAAAACCATCTCTTACTGTTTGATGTATGTCTTCCTCTGCTTCAATGCTCAGAAACTGCCAGAATCCTCCTTCTCCATCTCCTCTCTCTCCTCTTGTGTGTTCTGTGGCATAGGAACAAAGGTGTCTGCATAAAGTGGGCCTTGAGAGGAAAGGAAGTCCTCCTCTTCCTCTCACTGCTCTGCCTCGAGTGCTCTGTCCATAATGCCACGCATAGTCTGCTCCAACTGGAACAAAACAGGGATTGTGTCACTGATGCATGCATTTTCAAGGCTCGCTATCCTTGTGGCCTCCTCAAATGCTGACAGTACAGTGCATGCATCCATTATGAGCAGCCATTGGCCAGGGGAAAAAAAGGAGAGCCAGCCTGAGCCTGTCGTTGTGCCATACTCACACAGGTACTCATTGACGGCCCTCTGCTGCATGTGCAGGCACTATAGCATTGCCAAAGTTGAGTTCCACCTGGTAGGTATGTCACAAATCAGGCGGTTTATGGGCAGGTGGAATTCCTGCTGAATTTAAGCCAACCGAGCGCTGGCTGTGTATGACCGCCTAAAATGGCTACACACTCTTATGGCCTGCTTTAGTAGATCTTTCAACCCTGGGTACCTATTTAGGAAAAGCTGCATCACCAAATTGAGGACATGTGCCAGGCATGACACATGTGTCAACTCTCCCTGTCTAAGGGCAGACAGGAGGTTTGTGCCATTATCACACACCACCATTCTTGGCTCCAGCTGATGCGGCGTGAAACACCTCTGGGCCTGTCCCTGCAGAACTGCAAGAATCTCTGCTCCAGTATGGTTCCTGTCCCCTAGACACACCAGCTGAAGCACTGCATGGCGCCTTTTAGCCTGACTCATTGAATATCCCTTTGAATGCTAAGGGGGTTCTTGAGGTTCATAAGACAATTCAACAGAGGGGGGCATGGAGGAGGAGGAGGAGAAGGGAGTAGAGCTGATGAATCTGGCATCATCACCAGCTGTATGGAGACGTGGGGGCACAACAAGCTGCAGCACTGAGCCCTGTTCTGCATCCTTCCGAGTTGCAAGCAAAGTTACTCAGTGTGCTGTGAATGAAATATATCGTCCCTGCTCATGCTTACTGGACCACGTGTCAGCAGTAACGTGGACTTTGTGGCTAACTGCCTTGCCCAACAATGCCACAACATTGCCTTCCACGTGATGGTAGAGAGATGAATGGCCTTACGTGAAAAGAAATAGAGACTGGGAACCTGTCATTGTGGTACAGCACATTCTGAAAAGTCACGGAAGGGGGCAGAATCCATCAGGTGGAAAGGCAGAAGTTGCAGAGCCAGCAGCTTTGACAAGCTTGCATTTAGACACTGGGCATGTGGGTGGCAGGAACTGTAATTTTTTTCCCGCTGCAGCAGATGGGGCAGAGAAATTTGCCAGCTTTAGTCTACAGCTGGTGGTGTGCTGCTGGCAGATGTGCTGCAAGGACCTGGGACACCTTGCGCTATACCATCATTCCTGTCAGTGGAGGCTGCTGAGAAGTCAGGAGGTAAAGCAGGGACGGACTGAGGTGAGTAAGGAGGAGGGACAGATTTGTGCCCCTTTTGTGTGGCTTTTAAGTGCTCTTTCCAATGGGCTAAGTGGTGGGAGGTTAAATGCCTTGTTAAGCATGTGGAACCCAAATAGTTGGTGTTTTTGCCACGCTTGATGTGCTTGAGACAATGTTTGCAAGTAGCAACAGTGCGATTGGCTGCACATGTACTAAAAAAGGCCCAAACAGCTGAGCTGTGGGAAGTGGGCCAGGAGATAACAGCTCCACAATGTGATGGAATAGGGTGGCTGCTCTCTAGTCTTTCATGAGGGCTGCCTCATCAGTGTTGTGTCTTACCCTCACTTTCCTCCTCTGCTCTATCGGGCAACCAAGTCGAGTCAGTGACCTCATTATCATCATCTCCTCCATCCTCATTACCACTGGAGACAACTTGGCGAAACATGACTGCAAATTTGTATACCAGTGTTCTCCCTTCTCTGTAGGCTCATGTTCCTGCCTTCCTCAACCTCAGAGTCAGAACCAACATCTGAATCGAGTAATGGCTTTGCATAGTCAAGGAGCAAGTGGCTGACGCTGTGTTCAAATAACTCCGCTGACGCCTCCATGCCTGATGCTGGGGCTATGGCAGGAATAGCTGTGGACAAGGAGGCAGGTTTTGCCACTCTGGCAGCTGCAGGGGACTGTGCACTAGTCTCTACTTGGGTGACAGAGGATGAGGAGGGTGGGGACAGTTTAGTAAGCCACTCCACCGCCTCCTCTGCATGCTGTGGCTGAATATCACGGGTGACATCACTAAACAGAGGAAATGATGCCCTGCCTGAGGACTGACCACGTCCACTTTTGCCTGTGGACACATACGCTGCTGGCCCCCTTACAGAGCCATGAGAATGTCTGCCTCTCCTTGCTGTCCTCCCAGACATGATGGGGGCAGTGGGGGGTGCTTATTAACAAAATGTAATAAAGTTGTGTAAATGTGTAAGTGGATGCACTTTAATCAATGGAAAGTGGTGTTTGGTGCACTTTAATTTGAGTATTCACGACACAGACACACTCCACGGACACACTATAATATTGCAGTAACGCACAGAACTATACAGCATTAAACTTGCAGTAACGCACCTAACTATATGGCGTTAAACTTGCAGTAACGCACAGAACTATACGGCGTTAAACTTGCAGTAACACAATGAAATATATGGCGTTAAACTTCCAGTAACAAACAGAACTGTATGGCATTAAACTTGCAGTAATGCAATGAAATATATGGTGTTAAACTTGCAGTATAGCACTATATGGCGTTAAACTTGCAGTAACTTGCAGTAAACTTGCAGTAACACAATAAAATATATGGCGTTAAACTTGCAGTAACACAATGAAATGCACAGCGTTAAACTTGCAGTAATTCAATGAAATATAGGGTGTTAAACTTGCAGTAATGCACAGAACTATATGGCGTTAAACTTGCAGTAACACAATGAAATATATGGCGTCAAACTTGCAGTAACGCACAGAACTATATAGCGTTAAACTTGCAGTAACGCAATGAAATATATGGCATTAAACTTGCAGTAATGCAATGAAATATACAGTGTTAAACTTGCAGTAACGCACAGAGCTATATGGCGTTAAACTTGCATTAACGCAATGAAATATATGGCGTTAAACTTGCAGTAACACAATGAAATGCACAGCGTTAAACTTGCAGTAATTCAATGAAATACATGGCGTTAAACTTGCAGTAATGCACAGAACTATATGGCATTAAACTTGCAGTAACGCAATGAAATATATGGCGTTAAACTTCCACTAACGCACAGAACTATATGGCGTTAAACTTCCAGTAAGGCAATGAAATACATGGTGTTAAACAAGCAGTAACGCAATGAGATATACACTGTTAAACTTGCAGTAACACACAGAACTATATGACGTTAAACTTGCAGTAATGCACAGAACCATATGGCTTAAACTTGCAGTAACGCAATGAAATATACAGCATTAAACTTGCAGTAACACAATGAAGTATACAGCGTTAAACTTGCAGTAACGCACAGAACTATATGGCGTTAAACTTGCAGTAGAGCAAGGAAATATACAGTGTTAAACTTGCAGTAATGCAGAGAACTATATGGCATTAAACTTGCAGTAACGCAATGAAATATATGTGTTAAACTTGCAGTAACGCACAGAACTATATGGCGTTAAACTTGCAGTAACGCAATGAAATATATGGCGTTAAACTTGCAGTAATGAAATTAAATATACAGTGTTAAACTTGCAGCAACGCACAGAGCTATATGGCGTTAAACTTGCAGTAACGCAATGAAATATATGGCATTAAACTTGCAGTAACACAGTGAAATGCACAGCGTTAAACTTGCAGTAATTCAATTAAATATATGGTGTTAAACTTGCAGTAATGCACAGAACTATATGGCATTAAACTTGCAGTAACGCAAGGAAATATACAGTGTTAAACTTGCAGTAATGCACAGAACTATATGGTGTTAAACTTGCAGTACCGCAATGAAATATATGTGTTAAACTTGCTGTAACGCAAAGAACAATATGGCGTTAAACTTGCAGTAATGCAATGAAATATATGGCGTTAAACTTGCAGTAATGCAATGAAATATACAGTGTTAAACTTGCAGTAATACACAGAGCTATATGGCGTTAAACTTGCAGTACCGCAATGAAATATACGTGTTAAACTTGCTGTAACGCAAAGAACTATATGGCGTTAAACTTTCAGTAATGCAATGAAATATATGGCGTTAAACTTGCAGTAATACAATGAAATATACAGTGTTAAACTTGCAGTAACACACAGAGCTATATGGCGTTAAACTTGCAGTAACGCAATGAAATATATGGCATTAAACTTGCAGTAACACAATGAAATGCACAGCGTTAAACTTGCAGTAATTCAATGAAATATATGGCGTCAAACTTCCACTAACGCACAGAACTATATGGCGTTAAACTTCCAGTAAGGCAATGAAATACATGGTGTTAAACAAGCAGTAACGCAATGAGATATACAGCGTTAAACTTGCACACAGAACACACACTAACACACACTAACACACAGAACTATATGATGTTAAACTTGCAGTAACTTAATGAAATATACGGCATTAAACTTGCAGTAACGCACAGAACTATATGGCATTAAACTTGCAGTAACGTAATGAAATATACAGCATTAAACTTTCAGTAATGCACAGAACTATATGCCGTTAAACTTGCAGTAACGCAATGATATATACAGCGTTAAACTTGCAGTAACGCACAGAACTATATGACGTTAAACTTGCAGTAATGTAGAAATATACGGTGTTAAACTTGCAGTAAAGCACAGAACTATATGACGTCAAACTTGCAGTAACCTAATGAAATATATGGTGTTAAACTTGCAGTAACGCAATGAAGTATACGGCATTAAACTTGCAGTAACGCACAAAACTATATGGCGTTTAAACTTGCAGTAAAGCGAGGAAATAAAGGAGGTATACTGCTAACTTTATTTTTTCTACAATTGTTTAATTGATAAAATTTTAAGCTATAAGAATGTATAATCAACTAGACCAAACTTTTTAATATGTTTTGTTTTTGTTTTTTTTTTGGATATTAACACTGTTGACTGGCCACACATGTAGGATGTCTTTTGTTTTTTGCTGCAGAGTTAAAATATTTTGAGCTTTTTCCCAAGTTATCACTGAAATGGCAAAAAAAGTGCTAAGCATGCAGTTTTATACGGCAACAAAAAAATTGGTTAAAAATGTTTTGTATTGTATTCATCAAAACAAGGCCGGTGCAAAACAGTCATTCGCTCTTGGATGAAAAGTTTCCTTGAGATCTTTTGTTATGTGGTGCAACATGTTAGTGAGAACTGACAAGGGACCATATGTTAATGTGAAACTCAACCCACAGAAAGTGTGGACTGCATTACAAGGAATTATAACCTTCTATTCTTATTATTTTATGATGTATTATAAATATGAATTGTAAAAAACTATAAATGAAGGTTTTAAGGTGAACTATCAACTTGTTACATGACCTACTGTCTATTTAACGCAACCTTTTCTCTTGCCAAAGATTTACAGAAAGTGCTGCAAATTATAAATATCCAGTTCATTAACAACTCATCAATGTATACTCAGTGAAGAAATTCTCTCCTTCCATCTGTCCACAGTCCTAAAGTAATATTAAAGATAGCATTAAAAAAAAAAAAAACATGTCATACGTACTTGCTCTGTGCAATGGTTTTGCACAGAGCAGCCCTGATCCTCCGCTTCTCAGGTCCCCTGTCGGCGCTCCTGGCTCCTCCTCTTTTCCGAGTGCCCCCAAAGCAATCCGTTTGCATTGGGGGCACTCGTGCATGCTCGCTCTCGATCCATGCTCTGTGTGTCCATAAGAACACAGGACGGGGCTCGGCCATGCCCTGCCCCCTCCTCACTGGCTGCGATTGACAGCAGCAGTAGTCAATGGCTCCAATTGCTGTCTCTAAGCCAATGAGAAGGCAGAGACCCAGGAGAGCAGCCTCCCTCATGCACATTGCTGGATCATGATCTGGCTTGGGTAAGTATTGGGGGGGAAGGCTGTGGGACAAGCTGCATACTGAAAGTTTTTTGCCTTCATGCAGTGGCAGTCAGTGGTAATTTTTTTGGGGGGGACAGCAATCAGTGTCACCACCACCACCCCCCCTCCCCCCGGTCGGTCGGGTCCGGAGCACTTACCCCATCTATTGGCGGGCAGCGCTTCTCCCGGGCTTCACCGGAAGCTTCTCCTGCTCTCCGCGGGCATCATGGCAGTGGTGCCGGCAGCTTCCCCTTCTGAGCCTGCTCTCTTTGTGGCTTCCGTTTCCTCCCTCCTCGGCGGCCAATTAGGATGCTTCTCTTTTTGGCCAATCAGGAAACGGGTCTCATACCCACTTCCTGATTGGCCAGGAGGAGGATCCGTGTTTCAATAGCGAATATTAATTTGCTTTTGTAACACACCTGGGTGGGCTCGTAGTGCAAAGCTCTGCGCCCTGAGCCCACCCTATTTTGAAGCCTATTAGAGCCTCTGGCTCTAATCAGGTGCTTCAACCCCCCATTATAATTCATGCAGCTGGCATCCTGAAAGGGGCCGGATGCATGGATAAACGGGGCGGCCGTGGATGGGGGGGCGGCACCCAGGCACCCCTAATGGACAGGCTGCCCATGCCTTCATGCATAGAATTCATGAAGTCAAAAAACCTTCAGCCTTCAGACCCACTTTAAGTTATTCCCTTGTGATTCACCACCATCTTGCCTCTCGTATAAAATAAAGTATATGAAACCAGCCTTTTAATCACAGCCCATGCATCAAAGACATCTCTACTAGGGATGAGCAGAACACCCCCCAATTTGGTTTGCAGTAGAACATGCGAACAGGCAAAAAATTAGTTTGTACAAGTGAACACCGTTAAAGTATATGGGACACGAACGTGAAAAATCAAAAGTGCTAATTTTAAAGGCTTATATGCAAATTATTGCCATAAAAGTGTTTGGGGACTCGGGTTCTGCCCCAGGGGACTTGTATCAATGCAAAAAAAGTTTTAAAAACTACCGTTTTTCCGGGAGCAGTGATTTTAATAATGCTTTAGTGGAACAATAAAAATGAAATATTCCTTTAAATATTGCGCCTGGGGGGTGTCTATAGTATGTCTGTAAAGTGGCGCAGTTTCCTGTGTTTAGAACAATACCACAGCAAAATGACATTTCTAAAGGAAAAAAAGTCATTTAAAACTACTCGTGGCTGTAATGTATTGTCGGGTTCCGGCAATATAGATGAAAATCATTGAAAAAAAGTGGCATGGGTCTGGTATAGATATTAAGGGAAACCCCACACCCAAATTTTTAAAAAGGATGGTGTGGGGGTCCCCCAGGCCCCCAGGCACAATATGCTCTGAACAGCAGTATATATACTATATGGCCTGCCCTATATACTCTGCAGAAGACTGGGCCTTCACAGTTACACTTGGTGAGCTCAGGAACGGGCCCTGCTGTGAAATACTTTATCAAAAATTATAATTACATGCCCCTGTTAAACAGGGGCAGAAAAATTGGGCCTTTGGTGGTGGTGGTACCAGAACACTGTAAGCCCTCACAATTAATCTTGTTGGGTGCAAGAACGGGCCCTACTGTGAAATATTATATCAAAAATTATAATTACATGCCCCTGTTAAACAGGGGCAGAAAAATTGGGCCTTGGGTGGTGGTGCCACAACACTGTAACCCCTCACAGATACTCTTGTTGGACACAGGAATGGGCCCTGCGTTAAAATATTATATTAAAAATTGTAATTACATGCCCCTGTTAAACAGGGCCAGAAAAATTGGGCCTTCAGTGGTGGTGGTGGTTGTGCCACAACACTGTAACCCCTCAGATACTCTTGTTGGGCTCAGGAACGGGCCCTGCTGTGAAATATTAGATCAAAAATTGTAATTACATGCCCCTGTTAAACAGGGGCTTGGGTGGTGGTGGTGGTGCCCTAAACTAGAAATATTGTTGGAAGCTAGCATCATCAAGATTGAGGAGGGATAGGATAGTCACTCAGCATAGGCAGTCTTCAAGGGATCCCACATCCATAGAAAATGCAATCTGAGTCTGTGGACAAGCGCACTCTATGATCCATTACAAACCCTCCAGCAGCACTGAATGTGGGTTCAGAAGAATGCTGGATGCAGGACAGGCCATTAGCTCAATTGCATATTGAGCAAGTTCTGGCCAGTGGTCCACCCTTAAGACCCAGTAACCCAGTGGATGCTCTGTTGGAAAGGTCTCCAAGTCTGCTCTTGCCCCTAGATATTCCTTGTACCATGTAATGCAGTTGCTAGCGATGGTTGCTTGAACCGATCAGACCTTGGCATTCAGGACTTTAAAATTGTTTAAAGGCATCAGTCAGCCTGCCACCTTCCCCACCACTCTTCCTCTGACTCAACAAAGCTTCAGTAACATGTTGTCCAGCACCAGCAAATTGTATCCTCCCAGGGTCTGGAAATGCATTGCACAAACCTTTCTTCAAGGCCTCCTGAAGATGTTTCATCCTCTGCTCCCTCTATGAAGGTAGGAGGAGTTGTGCAACCTTACCCTTGTAACATGGATCAAGAAGGGTTGCCAGCCAGTAATGATCCCTCCCCTTGATACCACGAATCCTAGGGTCCTTTTTCAGGCTTTGCAGAATCAGGGAGGCCATGCAGTGTAAGTTTTCAGAGGCATTCGATTCTAAATCCTCTGGGTCACTAAGGATCCCAGCCACATACAACTCCTTGGGTTTCTGGGGACTGAAAACCATCCCTTGAAGACTGCTGCTGACTGTTATCCTCCACGTCCATGCTGACACAATCCTCCTCCTCTTCTTCCTGTGTGTTTGGCAGGCCCGCAGAAATACTATCTGGATAAAGGGGGCCTTGAGAGGTATGGAAGTCCTCTTCCTCCCGCTGTTCTGCCTCAAGTGCCCTGTCCATTAATCCATGAAGCATGTGCTCCAACATGAAGACAAGAGGGACAGTGTCACTGATGCATGCATTGTAGCTACTCATCATCCTCATGGCCTCCTCAAATTGTGACAGGACAGTGAATGCATCCTTGATCAGTAGCCACTGGTGTGGTAAAAAGAAGCCAAGCTCTCCTGACCCTGTCCTGGTGCCATATTCACACGGATACTCATTAATGGCCCTCTGCTGGTGGGCATGTCACAAATGAGGCAGTTGGTGGGCAGGTTGCATTCCCTTAGAATGTCAGCCATCTGAGCACTGGCATTGTATGACCAGCGGAAATGACCACAGACTTTTCTGGCCTGCCTCAGGAGATCCTGTAAGCCTGGGTACTTGCTCAAGAACTGCTGCACCACCAAATTCAGGACGTGTGCCAAACATGGAATATGGGTCAAGCGTCCCTGTCATAGGGCGGAGAGAAGGTTGGTGCCATTGTTGCATACAACCATTCCTGACTGAAGCTGGCGTCGACCACCTCTGAGCCTGCCCCTGCAGAGCTGACAGAATCTCTGCCCCAGTGTGGCTCCTGTCCCCTAAGCAGACCAACTCAAGCATCGCATGGCATCTTTTTGCCTGACTGCTTGCGTAGCCCCTTGAATGCTTACGGAGCACCGCTGGTTCAGAGGACAAATCTGCAGAAGAGGCCATAAATGAAGAAGAAGAGGAGGGGGTAGAGGAGAGAGCTGTGGCAGAATCACCACTAGCATTTTGGAGGCGTGGTGGGGGAACAAGCTCCAACAATACTGAACCCTGTCCTGCATCCTTCCCAGCTGCCAGCAGAGTTACCCAGTGCGCCATGAAGGAAAGGTAATGTCCCTGCCCATGCCTGCTGAACCATGAGTCAGTGGTAATATGCAGCTTACTACTGACCGCCCTGTCCAACGAGGCCAAAACATTGCCTTCCACATGCCAGTAGAGAGCCGGAATGGCCTGCTGTGAAAAGAAATGGCATTTTTGAACCTACCACTGAGTTACAGCACATTCCACAAATTCATGAAAGGGGGCAGAGTCTACCAGCTGAAAAGGCAGCTGTTGCAGTGCTAGCAATTTGGCCAAGCTAGCATTCAGATGCTGAGCATGTGGATGGCTGGGACCGAATTTCTTTTTATGGTTCAGCAACTGGGGTAGGGAAATTTGCCTGCTAAAATCAGATGGTGGTGTACTGCTAGCAGATTGGCTGCAAGTACTAGGGACACCTATTGCTATACCGTCATCCCTCTCAGTGCAGTTTTTGAGAGGACTGGAGGTATAGTGGGGTTGGAGATCCCAGATGGGGAGCAAGGAGAAGGCCGCCTTTTCCTTTAATGTGGGTCTTTCAAGTGCTGTTGCCAACAAACTGCATGGCAGGTCGTCATATGTCTGGTCAAGCATGTGGTCCCCAAGCAGCTGTTGTTCTGGCCACGCTTGTTCCGCTTCAGACATAGGTTGCAAACAGCAACGGTGCAATCTGCTGCACACGTGCTGAAAAAGGCCCACACCAAGGAACTTTTAAAAGTCAGCGGGGAGTCAGCAGCGCTCTGCACCTGCGGAGCTCTGCGGTGTGATGCAGTAAGGTGGCTGCCCTTAAGCTGCCCCCTAGAGGACATTATTCCTCGTTGGAGTTGTGCCTCCTCTCTTCTCTCAGGCACCCTTCTCTCAGGCACACTCTGAGGACTCCTCCGTGCATGATGGTGGGGCTACAGAAGGAGTGACTATGGACAAGGAGCCAGGGGAATAGGTTGCTTTGGCAGCTGCATTGGAAGGCAAACTACTCTGAGCCTGGGTGACAGAGGATGAGGAGCATGAGGATGGCTTTGTTATCCACTCCACCAACTCTTCTGCATGTTCTGGCTCAATAACACGGCCAGCAGGAGAAAAAAAGGACAAGCGTGCCCCACGGCCACCTGCAGAGGATGCACCATGTCCATGACCAGCACTGTGGACTGTAGACACAGAGGCTGTTTGCCCTATTTTAGTGGCCTGTGAGAGTCTGACTCTCCTTGGTGGCCTTCCGGACATGATGTATATTTTCTTTTGCAACACCACACTACACTGTATTAGATACTGTGTACACCACCAGAAGTATAGTCGAAACTCTACACACTGTATTAGATACTGTGTACACCGCCCGCACTGTATTAGCAACTGTACTAGGGCTGCACTGTATTTTATACTGTGTACACCACCAGAAGTGTAGAAGACACTGTACACACTGTATTAGATACTGTGTACACCGCCTGCACTGTATTAACAACTGTATTATGGCTGCACTGTATTTTATACTGTGTACACCACCAGAAGTGTAGTAGAAACTGTACACACTGTATTAGATACTGACTGTGTACACCACCAGAAAAGTAGTAGAAACTGTACTATGGCTGCACTGTATTGTGCACTGTGTACACCACCAGAAGTGTAGCAGATACTATACACACTGTATTAGATATTGTGTACACCGCCTGCATTTTAATAACAACTGTACTACGGCTGCACTGTATTGTGTACTGTGTACACCACCAGAAGTGTAGTAGAAAATGTATACACTGTATTAGAAACTGTGTACACCACCAGAAAAGTAGTAGAAACTGTACTACGGCTGCACTGTATTTTGTACTGTGTAAACCACCAGAAGTGTAGTAGAAACTGTACACACTGTATTGGATACTGTGTACACCACCAGAAAAGTAATAGAAACTGTACTACTGCTGCACTGTATTGTGTACTGTGTACACCACCAGAAGTGTAGTAGAAACTGTACACACTGTATTAGATACTGTGTACACCACCAGAAAAGTAGTAGAAACTGTACTACGGCTGCACTGCATTGTGTACTGTGTACATCACCAGAAGTGTAGTAGACACTGCACACATTGTATTAGATACTGTGTACATCGCCTGCACTATATTAACAACTGTACTATGGCTGCACTGTATTGTGTACTGTGTACACCACCAGAAGTGTAGTAGAAACTGTACACACTGTATTAGATACTGTGTACACCACCAGAAAAGTAGTAGAAACTGTACTTCGGCTGCACTGTATTGTGTACTGTGTACACCACCAGAAGTGTAGTAGAAACTGTACACACTGTATTAGATACTGTGTACACCACCAGAAAAGTAGTAGAAACTGTACTTCGGCTGCACTGTATTGTGTACTGTGTACACCACCAGAAGTGTAGTAGAAACTGTACACACTGTATTAGATACTGTGTACACCGCCTGCACTGTATTAGCAACTGGACTATGATGCACTGTATTTTATACTGTGTACACCACCAGAAGTGTAGTAGACACTATACACACTGTATTAGATACTGTGTACACTGACTGCACTGTATTAACAACTGTACTATGGCTGCACTGTTTTGTGTACTGTGTACACTACTAGAAGTGTAGTAGAAACTGTACACACTGTATTAGATACTGTGTACACCACCAGAAAAGTAGTAGAAACTGTACTATGGCTGCACTGTATTTTTTACTGTGTACACCACCAGAAGTGTAGCAGACACTATACACACTGTATTAGATACTGTGTACACCACCTGCATTGTATTAACAACTTTACTATGGCTGCACTGTATTGTGTACTGTGTACACCACCAGAAGTGTAGTAGAAAATGTACACACTGTATGAGATACTGTGTACACCACCAGAAAAGTAGTAGAAACTGTACTACAGCTGCACTGTATTGTGTACTGTGTAAACCACCAGAAGTGTATTAGAAACTGTGCACACTGTATTAGATACTGTATACACCACCAGAAAAGTAGTAAAAACTGTACTACGGCTGCACTGTCTTGTGTTCTGTGTACACCACCAGAAGTGTAGTAGAAACTGTACACACTGTATTAGATACTGTGTACACCACCAGAAAAGTAGTAGAAACTGTAATACGGCTGCACTGCATTGTGTACCGTGTACACCACCAGAAGTGTAGTAGACACTGTACACACTGTATTAGATACTGTGTCAACCGCCTGCACCGTATTAACAACTGTACTACGGCTGCACTGTATTGTGTACTGTGTACACCACCAGAAGTGTAGTAGAAACTGTACACACTGTTTAGATACTGTGTACACCACCAGAAAAGTAGTAGAAATTGTACTATGGCTGCACTGTATCGTGTACTCTGTACACCACCAGAAGTGTAGTAGAAACTGTACACACTGTATTAGATACTGTGTACACTGCCTGCACTGTATTAGCAACTGTACTATGATGCACTGTATTTTATACTGTGTACACCACCAGAAGTGTAGTAGACACTATACACACTGTATTAGATACTGTGTACACCGACTGCACTGTATTAACAACTGTACTATGACTGCACTGTTTTGTGTACTGTGTACACTACCAGAAGTGTAGTAGAAACTGTACACATGGTATTAGATACTGTGTACACCACCAGAAAAGTAGTAGAAACTGTATACACTGTATTAGATACTGTGATTCTGTGATACAGTGTACACCGCCTGCACTATATTAGCAACTGTACTACGGATGCACTGTATTTTATACTGTGTACACCACCAGAAGTGTAGTAGACATGGTACACAATATATTAGATACTGGGTACACCACCAGAAGTGTAGTAGACATGGTACACAATATATTAGATACTCTGTACACCACCTGAAGTGTATTAGAAACAGTACACCACGGAATGCACTTTTGATATAGGCTACACTGGATGCAGAGTATATATATATATATATATATATATAAATTCCAACATTCAGGGCTTTCAAACGCCTCCTTATTCAACCCTCCTCCTGAAGGTTTTTAGGGATGGGGTTTTGAGGGATTTAGATCAAATGCCCCTCAAAAGCGATAAACCAACTAAAGAAATGGTGTTCGGTCTAAATTATCTGTGTGAGAATAAGGATTTAGTTATCAGACCGGCTGATAAAGGGGGTGGCATTATAATTCTAGATAGTAAGGATTATTTAACGGAGATGAATAGGGTTCTTGACGACCAAGATACTTATACCTCACTTAGGTCAGACCCTAAGGTTGAGTATAAAAATGAATTAGAGGTTTTGGTCCAGAGGGGTTTCAAACAGGGCATTCTAAATGACAAGGAGAAATTATATTTGGTACCTAAAGCGACACGCACTCCGGTGATTCATTATCTACCGAAAATTCACAAACATCCTACCTGCCCCCTGGGACGCCCCATTGCGAGTGGCATTGATTCCATCACATCCCTGGTGGGCAGGTATATAGATTTCTACCTACAACCATTAATTGTCAAAATGCCTTCTTTTTTTATAATTGTATTTTTATTAGATTTTTTAATATTTTAAAACGAACAAATACAGCATTATTGTACAGTATAGAATACAAAGTTATTGAAAACATCTTGATATCAAAACAGAATAAGTACATATGAACAGAATTCACAATTACAGAGCACAAGGGCGCTCTGCACATTATGTCCAGGATATAGAAAATAAACAATCCTAAAATAGAAGTGCAGGATCAAAACCATAAGTTAATCACATAAAAAAAAGAAGAACATAGATTCCATGGAGGATATGTGGTATGGAATAATACGTTCTAAATAACATATGTGAAAATGGGGCAAATGGGGGGTGGAACCTCATGATCACATGGAAGGCCTATGCCATTAAAAGTTTAAAAAACGGTATTTGGCATAGGGGTCCCAAATTCCGACCTATTTGGGCCAAGGAGGAGGGGCGTTGGACAGCCAACACAGGGAAATAAGTCGTTTGGCAGCCAGTGGTATGTAAGAAAGAAGCCGGTTTGCTCTTTTGGTTAAGCCAGGAAAAGGAAGGCCCAACCAATAATGTAAGGGGTCGAGTGGGAGGGATTTATCCAACACTTTCTGTATCAGGAGCCCCATCTCACCCCAGGAAGGCTGTATCATTGAACACTGCCAAAATATATGGAATAAGGAACCCGTGTCAGTCCCACAATGCCAACAGCGCGGCGGGACTGAAGGATCATAATTATGAATAACATCAGGGGTTCTATACCAAAACATAAGAATTTTCATAGAAGTCTCCCTTTGGGTCACACACTTGGAAGACTTGGAAACAGAAGACCAAATCTTATCCCACATCTGAATTGCCTATCAAATGGTACCACTTTCCCATATAACGATGCATGGTCTCAGTAAGAGGTGTCGACTCATGAAGGATACGATGGATAGAGGATATTAAGTGTAGTTGGTGGGGTCCTTGAGCGCATATGTATTCGAAAGTAGTTGGACTGTCAAGAGTTAAAGTTGAAGATTTAGAGTGAAAAAAAATGTCTAACCTGCAGGTAGAAGTAGAAAAGTTGGGGAGGAATATTGAATTTCTCACGTAAAGTGTCGAAGGAATGTAGCCTTCGTGTAACAGGGTGTACTAAATTTCGAAGTTGGAAAAGGGAGGCTTTAAGCCATGGGAAGATCCTGCCCAAGGACAAACTGTCTGGTATGAGTGGGTTAAACAATACATTGATAAGCGGGGAGCAAGGCGAGGCAAGTTGATATTCTTTAAGACATTTACGCCAAATGGTTAAGGTAAAATTCATTGGGGGAGTGCACTGGTGTTTGAAAGTGGGATCCAGAGATAAGGAACCCTCCCAAACCAAGGAACTCGGGTGAACTGGGTAAATCACACCCTTTTCAATAGCGGTCCATTGATTTGGAGCAAATAGAGAGGACCAAGAAACAATAGGCCTTAAATGTGAGGCATAATAATATTTGATAATGTCCGGCGCACCCATTCCACCCCTGGAGCAAACACCACTAAACTTGCTATACGGTGAGCCCTATCGCCCCATATGAACTTTAGAAAGTTATGCTGAAGTGTCTTTAATTGGGATGAGAGCAAAGCAACTGGTAACGTTTCAAAATGGTATAGCAGTCTAGGTAAAATAGACATTTTTAAAACATTTATCCTGCCCAACAAGGACAACGGGTACTTAGCCCGTCATCAAGGATTTATTGATTTCCAGAACCAAGGGTGGAAAGTTAGCAGAGTAAAGAGAAGAGTAGGATGGGGGTGAGAAGAATACCTAAGTATTTGAGGGAAGTTTTGCACCACTTGTAGGGATATGACTCTTTGAGCTGTGATAATATGGGTAATGGGATATGTATGGGCAGGGCTCCAAACAGAGAATAAAAAGCAATGGTGATAAAGGACAACCCTGCCGCGTACCATTAGTCATGGGGAAGCTTGGTGACAGGAAAGATGACATCTGTACTTGAGCTGTAATTGTTGAATATATAGACTCTAAAGCCTTCAGATAAGGACCCCTAAAGCCATACGTCTCTAAAACATTAAACATATAAAGCCAGCTTAACCTATCGAAGGCCTTTTGTGCATCTAGACTTAAGATCAATGCCTGTCTAGAGGTTCTATCCAAAAGATCTATCAGGTCTATTGTACGACGGGTTTTTGTCTCCCGCATGTCTGCCAGGCACAAAACCCACCTGATCCTTATGAATCAATTTGGGAATAATCCTAGATAATCTGGATGCAAGAATTTTTGTGAAAATCTTATAATCTGAATTTAGAAGAGCTATCGGCCTATAATTATCTGGGATAGAGGGATCCTTGCCTGGTTTCGGGATGACAGAGATAAATGAATGAGAGAATTGTGAAAGAGGAGATGTACCCTTAAGCAGGGACTCATAGAGGGTTAGCATGTGTGGAGATAGGATATCAAAAAAAGATTTGTAGTAAAAATAGGGTAAACCGTCAGGACCGGGTGATTTGTGTAATGGGAGTTTCTTAACTATGGACAAAAGTTCTTCAGTCGTTATGTCTATATTCAAACTGTCCAAGTCTTCCGAAGACAGCTTTGGGAGTTTTATATTAGAAAAAAAAATTAAAAATTTCTTCCAAGCAAAGTTAAAACCGTGTTCAGGAGTGAGGCAGTTATACAATTTATGGTAAAATTTGCCGAAGGCGCTGGACATTGCACGGGGGCAGTAAACTCTAGATCCATCTGTCTGTTGGAGGAAATCAGGAAATTAGTTAAATGGACTCGGGTGGAGTTTATTAACTAGCATTCTATGTGGTTTATTTGAATATTCGTAAAACTTTTGTTTTGTCCATAGTAAAGACCTAACTGCCCTGCCCAGTTGTATTGATTTGATTTGTTCTCTAAGGGAGGTGACCCTGCATAGTTTTGATACTGTGGGACCACTCAACAGCCTCCGCTCCGCAGTAACCAAAGCGGAGGTAAGAGACTGTAAAAGACTATTTCTATCTTTCTTTAGCCTGGAGCTTTCGGCTATGCAGGCGCCACGGAAAACAGTTTTATGTGCCTCCCAAAGTGTGGAGAAATCTGAGACTGACCCTATGTTATGTTGAAAATATTCTTCTAGATTTCTTGCCAGTATAGTACGTGAGACCTCAGATTGTAGCAGATGATCATTTAGGCGCCAATGACATGACTTAGGGTCAAAATGCCTTCACATATCAAAGACTCACGTCACGTGATTAATTTACTAGCTGAGCACACCCCGAGGTCAGGGTGGTAGTTAGTAATGGCGGATGTCACATCCCTCTATACAGTGATACCACACAATCTGGGGCTTTTTGCCGTTGAATATTTTCTGAGACAAGATTCCGGTTTATTTGATGAACAAATTTGCTTCATTAAGGAGTTACTCCGATTTACAGCATCTCGGAGCTATTTCTGGTTCGGTGGCCAGTTCTATAAACAAGATAGAGGTGTCACCATGGGGGCTAAGTACGCCCCAAGCTTGGTGAACCTCTTTATGGCCCTCTGGGAGGAGGATGTTGTCTATGCCCACAAGAAACCTCAGGTGGTGTTATGGGCAAGGTACATAGATGACATCCTCCTCCTATGGGATGGGAGTCGAGAGGATTTGGACACCTTAATGGGTGAACTTAATGCCAATACCAGAGGCATTTTTCTTAATTTTGAGGCTAGCCAAACCGAAATTAATTTTTTGGATTTAAAAAATTGGAGTCAAGGACGGTCAGTTTACTACTGCTACCTTCTTTAAGGGCACCGATCGTAATTCTTATATACCCATAGATAGTTGCCACCATGAGGCCTGGCTGAGATCAGTGCCGAAGAGCCAGTTTATACACCTTAGGCGTAATTGCTCAGATCATGGAGAGTTCTTGCTCCAGGCAGACATTGTTACTAGATAGGATTAAAGAAAAAATATCTGACCAAGATAGGATACCTTCTATCCCCTTCATCACTACTTATTCTATTCAACATAGAAGTGTTGGAGGTATCGTTACTGGATAGGAGCGACCTGCTTAAAGAAAAAATATCTGACCAAGATAGGATACCTTCTATCCCCTTCATCACTACTTATTCTATTCAACATAGAAATGTCACAAAACTCATCAAAATACATTGGCACATTCTCATGAATGATCAGATCTTGGGTAATGTCCTCCCTGCGAAACCACAGGTGATCTACAAGGGAGCTTCCTCCCTCAGAGGTAGAGTGGCCCCCAATGTGCTTGACCCTCCCCCTATTAAGAAAGGGTTTTTTGAAAACCTGACAGGGTTCTATCAATGTAGGAGGTGTAGGGTGTGTTCCCTAAGTGGATGTACACATAGAAGATCCCATAAGTTTGTTTCTACAAGTACTTTGGCAGAATTTGAGATCAAACCATTTATCACATGCTCGACTGAGAGGATTGTTTACCTGCTTGTAGCCAGGTAGGCAGGACTAAGCGCCCCCTCTCTGTCAGATTGAATGAGCATGTGACAAATATTGTACCTGGCTTTTTTAAGCATCCAGTTTCCAGACACTACCTTGAGGTTCATAATCCTTCTAAGACCATCTTTTTAGGGATCGACAGGTACATCCCTCACTGGTGGGGTGGATCCTTAGTGCGCGGGATTTCTAGGCTAGAGATGGCGTGGCTGCACAAATTAAAGTGTTACACTCCCTTTGGGTTAAATGTGGAGGTAGATGCATTTATTGATAATTCTTAAGTGATATTTATATACTTATGTGCACTTGATGTCACCCCTCAGTGGCCATACCTGTTTATCTTTAGATTTATTTTTTGTCCAATGCCAATTAGTGATGCCCTTCGATCACTTTTTGATTGTTGGAGGCCATTATCAGCCTCCTTCAGGTTTTTTTTAGTTTGTGACTTAGTTTGTGACGCCCGGTCTCTATATTATAGTAAGGTTATTTTAGTTTAACACTGAGAGTCTTTTCCATATACACACTCTTGAGTGGTTTTCCTTTTTTCTCCCCACTAGGTGGCATGGTGGGATTGATATTTATTGCCTATCTCATTATAGCCACTGTCTATCTTTGTATAGATGGTGACTTTCCATTTCCTATCTCCGATTATTGATTTGTTTTTTTCTAAGTTGGGCTTTGTCCCATATAGTAACCTAACTGCTCTTGTCCTTTAGTATCATTATGCCATTTCTTCTTTTTTAGTATTTAAATTTATTTAGATTAATTTCTGTTTATAATAAGAGGATCAGGTCTGGCCGCTTAGGTCTCACAACGAGGCGTGGTCCTGTTTATCTATTTAAGTGAAGAGTTAGTGTGTCGCCCGTTCCCTAGACGACATCTTTCTAAAACGAAACGTACGTCGGGTAGTTGACGCGCTGACGTCATCGCGGTCTACTTCATAGCTGAAGTCTGCAGGCCTGCCGGCTATTGTTTTTATCCTTGATGCTTTTATTCTACATTTCGATGTAAGTGCAATTTTTATTTTTAAATAAATTTGTTTATACTGATCTACAATATGGAGAGCCTCTTTTTCATCTCCCTGGGTCCCACCTGCTGATTGCTCCGCATGCCCACTGGATTGAGCTATCCTGTTTGCCTCTGGTTCTATACTGCGGAAGGGAGCCATGACTGCAACACTGACCGGACACTGAGTTGCCATACAAGCTTGTGCAAGCTTGCCCTCTGGTAAGCGTGCATTTTAGGCGGTGGTGGATCACATCACAGGGTGTTTTTTTGTGTGATTAAGAAGTTCCTTTCACCTTCATTGATTTATCACTGGATTTGTACTCAAGGACTCTTTTTTATTTTTATTTTTGTAGATTGACTGTTTACATTTTACCGTCACTGTTGTTCATGTTTGTTATTTATTTTTTGGGTCTCTCACGGATTTTTTCACTCACTCATTTTTAGTATTTGTTTTAGCAAGTGCAGCGTTTTTTTCTGTTATATATATATATATATATATATATATATATATATATATATATATATATATATATATATATACGAGACTCTATGTATATATTAAAACACTGCCTGCACTGACTGAATATAGAATAAACACTGAATTTATAGTCTATGCTAAATGCAGAGTGTATATATATATATATATATATATATATATATATATATATATATATCAAATACACTGCCACTAACTGCATAACCTGTCTGCTTAATCTAAATCAAGCTATCTCTCCGTCCACACAAACAACACTACACAGGGCCGCCGTGTAAGCAGCCTTATATAGCGTGGGGCGTGGACTTAGTCCCCCTGAGCCATGATTGGCCAAAGACACCCTGCCTTTGGTCAATTATGGCTCTCTTAGCAGAGGGCGCTGGGATTGGCAAAAGCATGCAGGTCAGAAGCATGCTTTGGCCAATCATCATACAGCAATGCACTGCAATCTCGTAGTGCATTATGGGGGGTTCCGCGGCGCTCAAATTTGCAGCAAACGCCCCGTAATGTTCGCTCTTTGGCGAATGGGCGAACACCCGATGTTCGAGTCGAGCGTATGTTCGACCCGAACATCAAGCTCATCCCTATTCTCTACTTTCTACATATGTCATTGTCTATGGGTAGTGGTCGTAGGTAGAGATAAGGTCTTAAGTTGGCCATATTTGTATAGATTTCTTTCCTTTAGCCTGCAAGAGTTCCCCATCCATGCTAACAAATAGATGAATCTACTGCTGAGGGCTTTTGTATTCTGACAGTCAGTGCTGCCAGCTGTCAAAATACCTGAACATCGCCGGCTTGTAATTTGATGTAGGCACAGTTTAGCCGGCAATTTTCCATCTGGGGGGATGGAATTTGGGTGTTTCCAACAGGGCCACCCACGGAGCAAATTTTTGCTGATTCAGCATCAGTTTGATGTGTGTATAGCCAGCTTTAGCTATTGACTTTGAACAAACCATCAAAATTTGCACATCAGTATCAGTAGTATGTTTACTGCAGGTTACATGTTTTGGGAAAATATGAATTGGAAACAGCAGATGGAGCAAACTATGAAATTGCCACTATGTTTACATGCTTATGGAATAGAAAAGTTGATGAAAAACTCTGTCAAAACATAGGAAGGATCCATAGGCGTAGACACAGGGTGTGCAAGATGTGCCAAGGCACATCCTAATCCAGGCATTGGTTACCCGTCAATTGTGATCTATCTGTGGATTCACAATTGAACCATAGTAAATTGGGTTGAACGGGAAACTGTGAATGAACATGAATCTGCCCAGCACAGAGCACTTCCCATTCATTCATCACTGCAGTTGATGCTACAGAGAAAGGGACAGAGGAATCTCTGTCCTCAGTCCCTTTCTCTGTCTCAAAAGTGAGACATCCCCAATGGGGCTCCTAAAAAATTGTAAATATAAAAATAAAAAATATTTTAAAAAATAATGTAAAAATAATGGCTGTGTGAAAAAAAATATATATAGAGATATATTTATATCTCTATATAGATATATCTATAGATATATCTATATAGATATATAGATATATAGATGTATCTATATATATAGATATAGATAGATAGATAGATTGATAGATAGATAGATAGATAGATAGATAGATAGATAGATAGATAGATAGATAGATAGATAGATAGATAGATAGATAGATAGATAGATAGATAGATAGATAGATAGATAGATAGATAGATAGATAGATAGATCTATATATACAGTATATATATATATATATATATATACACACACACACCTGTGTTTGAGCTTTGGAGTGCACTCCCTTACGCATTAGGCTGTGCACACCTATGGAAGGATAAACTAGATATAAATAATATCATCAAAGAGTTTTCTTTTTTTAGAAACCTTCTGTAAATGTGCAATTATACATATGCTGGAGACAGCCATATTTATCATTACATATGCAGGCTCTGCTTCCTGTTTAGAAATAGTCGTGCTTTAGCTAACTCATTGAACATTATACTCTCTTTCTGTCTGATACTTTATTTCAACAGTTGAGAAAAACTAAGAAATTGCTCTGAACCACTAAGTGCGTCCTCTGATGGTTAATATCCTATAATTAATACAAAACAAAAATACAATGGCATTGTTTTCTAATGTTATTGTATATATTTGAAGCTATCACAGGTTATCTAAGCTAACATTCATTATTTTGTGCATCTTTCTTTATTATATTGATAAGCTATCTGATGATAAATGCTTTTCAACTGACATTTGTACAACGCTTTGTGTCACTGATTTGCTCTGCATATACCATAACAAGCCTAGCAGAGTTTCACAGAGGAAAGATTGTCAAGATAAAGCTATGTACAGTAGAAGAATTTTGTTTGACGTGTTTTTTTAAATTTGAAGGAGAAGGATGGAAATTTTTGCTATTACAAATATCTAATATTGTATGTGGTTTTCTTTCAGTAAAGTCCGTTCATTTCAAGATCGAAAGTTAAAAAAGCGAAAGCTTAAACTATTTTTGAACAAAATTTGAATGTTCTGAGAACTATCTAGTGTAAAGCCAGTGTATACCCAGCTTAACCACTTCTTGACCACACTATAGCCGAATGGCGGGTACAGAGCGGCCATCCAGTTCTGCCAATTAATTTATAGGGCAGTTAGACTAGGCTTTTCAAGAGCTACTTTTATACGTAGCACCTCAATGCATCCTTTGAAAAAGTAATGCACTATGCATCACTATGCATCGCTATGCATGCAAAATAATTGACACCCTTTACCACACTTGCACCACAACTCCCTAAGAAATCTCTATATAGCTAAAAATGTATTTGTTTTATCTTAGTTAAATGTAAATGTTGTATTTATTTTATAATATTTATTTTATAATTAACATCTGTAGTGGGCATTTGGTAGTTCTTTGTGATACAAGTCAGTTTCTCAGTCAGTAAACCCCCTCAAGGAGTCACACTGGGGAAGAGCAGGCAGCCAGTGCATAAGGTTGTATGTTTATTTATTGCTGCTTCCTGCCCTTCCCTTCTTGTCCCTGGAGAAAGACTAACAGGAAAAGGGAAATGGGGGCTCAAGGATGATTGAAATCAGTCTGTAAATATGATTCAGTGGCATCCAGGAAAAGGGGACACAAAAAGGGGAGAGAAATGGAGGGAGGTGGAAGAAGAGGAGGAGGAAGGGGAGGAGTAGTAGAGGGAGGAGGATGCAGGCTTTACAGTATGCAAGTTTTACAGCATGGTCAATGTTCACAACATTGGGTTCCAGTGTGTGTCATAGATGTCAGGCATTAGATGTTAGCTCTGCTTTTCTGCCAGTTGAGCAATGGTCAGGTATGACCAGCTAAAATGCCCACAAACCCTTCTGGCCTGGTGAATGCCCCCTGAAAGCCAGGGTACTTCACAATGAACTGCTGCACCACCAGGTTGAGTAGAAGGACCAGGCAAGGTATACAGTATGTGTGATTTTTTTTTCCAGGCAAAGGACAGTCAAGAGGTTAGCTACACAATGTCTTTGCTTGGCTGAAGATCTCATGGGTCAGCCTCCTCTCGGCCTGATCCTGAAGAGCTTCCAGCAGTTCTGGCTCAGTGTGGTATATGGACTGCAACACAGCATGGCAGCATTTAGCCTATGAAATTGCATATGCTCTGGGTTCGGCGGCACAGTGGTATAATGGATAGCACTTTCACCTAGCAGTAAGAAGGGTAGCTGGTTTGAATCCCAACCACAACACTACCTGCCTGGAGTTTGCATGTTCTCCCTGCGCCTGCATGGGTTTCCTCTGGGTACTCCAACACTCCAAAGACATGCTGGTAGGTTAATTGGATCCTGTCTAAATTGTCCCTAGTATGTATGAATGTGAGTTAGGGACCTTAGATTGTAAGCTCCTTGGGGGTGGGGACTGATGTGAATGTACAATGTATATGTAAAGCGCTGCATAAATTGACAGTGCTATAGAAGTAACTGAAATACATAAATAAATAAATAAATAAATAAACTGCTGGTCTCAAGGAATCAGAGGATATGGACAGTGAGAAGGAAGGGTGGCTGCGCTTGTCACATTGTACTATGGACACCAACTCCAGCGATGTGCCTCATACTGTATCTTTTCCAGCAGCCAGAAGTTTTACCAAGTGTGAAGGATATGTAGTGTCTCTGTCCTTGCTTAGTGGATCACAATATGATGAGAGGGAGATCTGACAAATCCCAAACTGTGAGTGGACAATAGGGGAGTTGTACTAACACTGTGTCGCCCTCGTTTTCTCCAAAATGTGCAAGTTGGTAACAAAAATAATTTGATTTAAATCTTGCATCTGTGCTAGGCATTCATGGGAGGGTACGTCTTTGGCAGAACACAGCCCAGCTTAAGATACTTTTGATACAAAGCAGAAAAGTTAGATGAAACACAAGCATGTCATAAACCTCCACTAGCAGTGTCTGCAAAAAGACTCCTAATGATAATGAGACCTGTCGTAAATGGCCTGCCATATGTAGCCCGGCCGAGCAACTAAATGCTAAGTCTGTTTTTTTAACTTCCTGAGAAAACTTTATACATAATCCACAAAGACTGTTGTAATGAAGTTATCTTCATAAAAAGCAGTCACCATAACGCATGGGAAGATGCCAATCAATTAGACAAAAAAACATGCCTATTTTACAAGGTCTAGAAGGCTAATGGGACACATCAGACCTCCTAACATATATCATATATGCATATTTGATATCTAATAAATTGTCATTTCATTCTGCTAAATAATATACTTTTTTTCAAACGGTGAAACCTTATCATAGGGCAGTGCAGTGCTACCCCCGCAGGAGCCGCTGGTGAATAAGGGATCCCCCACCCTGCACAGCCAGGCACACTAAGTTTTCTACAGCACTCTTGAGTTAGTAAACAGTCTGTGCAGCTTTGTTTTTGGATTTTATTATGGGTATTGAACTTGGATGAGCTTAAGGGTATTATGGGATGCCCCCGTGACTTTAGCAGAACTTTTCCAGGCACAACTTCTTCTGTACAGTCTATTTATACACTCCCCAGCTACTCCAGCACAACACTTGCTTTAAGCACTACAACTCCCAGGACCAGTGGGTGCACTGTTAGGTGATCTGACAATAGGGCTCAGTCAGATTGGTAACAAATGCCCTTTACAGGCATGGATCGGGGGGCCCCTTTGGTAGTGTAGAAAAGTCCTAGTGCCCAGCTATCCTCTTGTGGCTGCTGATCCCAGCACCACCTCTTCAGGCACTGCCAGACCACCTGGCTGCAGCTGCCTCTTTCTCTAGCCCTCCTGGCTAAGCTTCCACAGTCCTCCCAGACTGACACTGCATTCATTTCAGACTGCTCTCACCTAGTCCTCTCAGATTGCCTCTCAGTCCTCCCCGACTGTAACACTCACCAGTCCACCTGGCTGTCTTCTCCTTGGAGATCACCTGGACATGCTCACTGGCTCCTGCTGTCCTCACACCTGCTCCCGTGCCACTGGACAGGATTCCTTCTTGGGATATCAGAGGATCCCTTCTGCACCCGAGCCCCCAGACCCTGGGTCCACCCCGTGAATACTCCATGCAGCTCCTCATAACCTCCCTCCCAAATTTCCAGCAAGTTCCAGAAGTAGGGGGAGGTACCAGAGATGCTGCCCACTCATACCAGCCTTCCCTGGATCACTCACCTGATCCAGATAAAAACACAGGCTTGTTTGCCAGCCAAGCCTAAACATTTTACTTACTCTAACAAAAAAAACCCTAACAATACCTATACTAGCACACTAGAGGGTGCTACGGGAAAAAAAGACATAGTTACAATAGTTGGAATTAAGGGTGTGTCTGCTGGAGCATTAAAAAAAACACTCTAGCATACCTTCAGCACACCCCTTGGACTTTTTGATTGAGTGTGCTAAATCTTTAACACCCTCTCCATGATGGTTGCATTTGCAGCTTGAGCTCTCATTTGACATCAAAACTGCCAAAGAGAGTTTCTTTTTCTGAGGGTCAGTCACAAGGAAAACTTTTCTTAAAGTGGATGTAGACCCGATTCATGAAATTTGACCTGGGCATATATATCTGTTGTGTATCTCTCTCCAAAGCATCAAGTCCCTTGTCTTTCTGCTTTTTCGTTCCTCTGTTATCAGCATGATAACTTCCATCAACCAAGATAAAACCAGCCTGAAATTTGTGTTGGGGGACATAGATTAGCAGATAGCTTGTCTTCTTACAGCCCAGCTCTGCACATTCCTTTCTTCATCTGCCTATGTGGAGAGGGTGTGTGTGCCTTTCCTCCAATCAGCTGTCACATAGTGTATGCCAAGAATCCACTCTTAAAGCTGAATGAGGAAGTAAAGATTCTATCCCGATTTTAGAATTCTAAAGAATATAGCAAGCTGAGGACAGCAGATATGCATGTAAAACTTATGTAGGGTGATTTGTTTAATCTCTGTGTCTCATCTGAGGCTGTTCACTTCACTGGGTATATGTGAGGGTTTACATCCACTTTAAGTTAGGGTGACCAGATGTCCCCGGTTTCCGGGATTGAGGACACTGTCCCTGGAGGAAGTTTGTCCCTGGTGTTGCAGGGCTAGAGACATCTGGTCACCGTACTCTATATTTGCCTGGGCTGTGAAATGTCGATCCAGTGTGGTGGCAGTGCACCCCCCTCCTTCGTTAAGTCCTGCTGGGCCCATTGAGGCTTGGGCTGTCTCGGATGGGCAGGGGGGTGAGCGTCACAGGATTATACAGGGCGGGGATCCCCCACTTACCCGGCTGTCAGACGAAGTCCCGTCTCATGGGCTGGCTCCTATGATAGGCAGCACACTGGTGAGGTCTATCATAGGAAGTGGGACTTCGTCTGAGGACAGCGGCCTCGCAGGGCAAACAGGAGATCCCTGCTCTCTATACACAATCTCCTATTCTCTAGATAAGACTTAGCTGCTGGGCACTAAACTGGCTGCATTGATGGGCACTAAACAGGCTGCATTTGTGGGCACTGAACAAGCTGCATTTTTGGGCACTGAACAGGTTGCATTTATGGGCACTGAACAGGCTGAGCTGATGGGCACTGTACAGGCTCGGCTGATGGGCACTGAACCAGCTGCATTGATGGGCACTGAACAGGCTGCATTGATGGGCTCTGAACTAAACAGGCTGAGCTGATGGGCACAGAACAGGCTGAGCTGATGGGCATGAAACAGGCTGAGCTGGTGGGCACTGAACAGGCTACATTGATGGGCACTGAAAAGATTGCATTTATGGGCACTGAACAGGCTGCATTGATGGGCACTGAACAGGCTGCATTAATGGACACTTAACAGGCTGAGCTGATGGGCACAGAAAAGGCTGACCTGATGAGCACAGAACAGGCTGCATTGATGGGCACCAAACAGGCTGCATTTGTGGGCACTGAACAGGCTGCAGTTATGGGCACTGAACAGGCTGAGCTGATGGGCACTGAACAGGCTGCATTGATGGGCACTGAACAGGCTACATTGATGGGCATTGAACAGGCTGCATTGATGGGCACTGAACAGGCTGAGCTAATGGGCTCTGAACAGACTGAGCTGATAGGCACTGAATAGGCTGAGCTGATGGGCACTGAACAGGTTGCATTGATGGGCACTGAACAGACTGCATTGATGGACACTAAACAGGCTACATTCATGGGCACTGAGCAGGCTGCATTTATGGGCACTAAACAGGTTGAGCTGATGGGCACTAAACAGCAGGGCTGGACTGGGGCAAAGATTTGGCCCTGGGCTTCATCCAGACCGGCCCACTTTGACAGGTGACAGGTCTCTCCCATGCCAGCCGGACAAATCCACCCGGGGCCAAGAATCAGTTTGCCCCCCCCCCGTAATGGGACAAGATTAGGCAGGAAAGTGAGAAACTCCCAGGCAATAGCTGTTGAGTCAGATGTCTGTCCCCTCCCCCATGCTCCTTCTAGTACCCCCATAATCTTCTGTTCCCCCCTGCTCTTCTGCCCCCCCGTGCTCCCCCTGCTTCTCTGGTCCCCCCATACTCTTCTGCCCCCCCACATGCTTATGCGTTCCTCTCCTGCTCCTCTGTTCCCCCCCATGCTCATCTGGTCCCTCCATGCTCCTCTGTACCCTTGTGCTTCTCTGGTACCCCCCTGTTTCACTGCTCCCCTATGCTTCTCTGGTCCCCCACATGCTTCTCTGTTCCTCCACATGCTTTTGCACTCCTCTCCGGCTCCTCTGTTCCCCCCATGCTCGTCCGGTCCCCCTGATCCTCTGTACCCTCGTGCTCCTCTGGTACCCCCTGCTCCTCTGGTCCCCTGTGCTCCTCTGGTCCCCCACATGTTTCTCTGTTCCCCCACATGCTTCTCTGTTCCCACACATGCTTCTGCATTCCTCATCTGCTCCTCTGTTCCCCCATGCTCATTTGGTCCCCCCCCACTCATCTGTGCCCTCGTGCTTCTCTGGTCCCCCCTGTGCTTCTCTGGCCCCCCTTCTCCTCTGGTACCCCGCGTGCACCTCTGGTCCCCCACATGCTTCTCTGGTAACCCACGTGCTGCTCTGGTCCCTAACATGCTCCTCTGGTCCCCCCTGCTCCTCTGGTACCCCCATGCACCTCTGGTCCCCCACATGTTCCTCTGGTCCCTCCATGTGCACCTCTGGTCCCCCCACATGTTCCTCTGGTTCCTTCATGTGCTCCTCTGGTCCCTCCCTGCTCCACTGGAACCCTCCGTGCACCTCTGGTCCCCCACATGCTCCTCTGGTCCCCCATGTGCTCCTCTGGTCCCCCATGTGCCCTCCTAGTCCCCCATGTGCTCCGCTGGTCCCCCACAAGCTCCTCTATTCCCCCCATGCTGATCTGGTCCCCCATGTGCTCCAATGGTCCCCCATGCTCCTCTCTTTCCCCAGCCATGCTGCTCTTCCCCCCCCCCCCCACCCCCACAGTGCTCACCTCCTCTTCCTGGCTAGTTGTGCAGTGAGACTGAATAATTACATGATCCTCAGGAGTCAGTACTGAGAAGCTCATCATACGATCTGGAAGAAGGGCAGCCGCACACAGCTGTAACATAAGCTTCGTCAGCACTTGTTCTCCTGCTTTTTCCTTCCCCTGCTCTCCATCTAGATTCTCCGTGACAGCAGGCAGGATGGAGAGCAGGGAAAGGAAAGAGCAGAAGAACAAGTGCCGAGGAAGCTTATGTTACAGCTGTGTGCGGCTGCCTTCCTTCCGGATCGTATGATGAGCTTCTTAGTGCCGACTCCTGAGAATTATGTCATTATTCAGTCACACTGCACAACTAGCCAGGGAGAGGAGGTGAGCGCTGTGGGTGACGGTGACAGAGGTGCGGAGGGGGCAGCAGTCTGCTGTCACTGAAACCGGCCCACTGAGCCATCGACCCACTGGGAAACTCCCGGTAGTCCCAATGCTCAGTACATGCCTGCTAAACAGGCTGCATTGATGGTCATTGGTGAGGCTGCATTGATGGGCACTGGTGAGGTTGCATTGATGGGCACTGAACAGGCTGAGCTGATGGGCACTGAACAGGCTGAGCTAATGGGCACTGAGCAGACTGAATTTATGGGCACTGAACAGGCTGCATTTATGGGCACTGGTGAGGCTGCATTGATGGGCACTGATCAGGCTGCATTGATGGACACTGATGAAGCTGTATTGATGGGCACTGGTGAGGCTGAGCTGATGGGCACTGGTGAGGCTGCATTGATTGACACTGAGGAGGCTGAGCTGATGGGCACAGATGAGGCTGCACTGATGAGCACTGGTGAGTATAATATACTCTTCAAATGTGCTTTAAAATGCATGGTTTTGCCTTTTATGAAGAAAATAATGACGTTATGCAGTTGGGCTGGTAAAATAATGATATGAGGCTGGTATGAAATTATTTCCAGAAATAATGTATATATCATACAATCATTCCATAAACACATACCACATACACTGCATATATAATTTGAGGAAAATAAGCTTATAAAATAGTTTACTATTTGCCAAATTGCCAATAAAAAATAAAAAATAAATGTCCCCGGATTTCATTTTAAAAATCCGGTCACCTTACATTAAGTATTGTTTTACTGTTGTTTATTTCAATTTTTTTATATCTTTCTGTAAATATTTTCTTGCACAATTTTTTTCTTTTCATTAAAATGATAACTGACTATTTGTAAACTGAATCTCTGAATGTTCTAATTAGTAATCAAATAACTTTGCCTCTGTAAGGATCTACCAAAATGTAAACATTCCTGTCTAGTTTTGGCTAGATTGATACTGACATTTTCTTTAAAAGGTCAGAATTTCAGCAGCAAATGCTGTGGGTGATGTGTGTGTTCATTACAACATGTGTTGGTGGCTCTGTGTGTGTAAAGGTTTAACAGTTTCTTTAAAGGTCAGAATTACAGCAGCAGATGCTGTAAATAGTGTATGGTTGCAATAAAACATGTGGTGGTGGCTCCGTTTGTATAAAGGTTTAACTGTTCAGTTAACCTGCCTCAGGGATGCTCACTCTAATAGGGCGTACACACGGTCGGACTTTGTTCGGACATTCCGACAACAAAATCCTAGGTTTTTTTCCGATGGATGTTGGCTCAAACTTGTCTTGCATACACACGGTCACACAAAGTTGTCGGAAAATCCGATCGTTCTGAACGCGGTGACGTAAAACACGTACGTCGGGACTAAAAACGGGGCAGTGGCCAATAGCTTTCATCTCTTTATTTATTCTGAGCATGCGTGGCACTTTGTCCGTCGGATTTGTGTACACACGATCGGAATTTCCGACAACGGAATTTTATCTCCTGCTCTCCAACTTTGTGTGTCGGAAAATCTGATGGAAAATGTCCGATGGAGCCCACACACGGTCGGAATTTCCGACAACACGCTCCGATCGGACATTTTCCATTGGAAAATCCGACCGTGTGTACGAGGCATTAGTCTACTAGTGCTTAGATTGTTGTCCTAGAGCTGAAAAATCACTGCGCAGGCTGAGCCTTATGCCGCGTACACACGATCGGACATTCCGACAACAAAATCCTGGATTTATTTCCGACGGATGTTGGTTCAAACTTGTCTTGCATACACACGGTCACACAAATGTTGTTGGAAATTCCAAACGTCAAGAACGCGGTGACGTACAACACATATGACGAGCCGAGAAAAATGAAGTTCAATAGCCAGTGCGGCTTTTCTGCTTGATTCCGAGCATACGTGGAATTTTGTGTGTTGGAATTGTGTACACATGATTGGAATTTCCGACAACGGAATTTGTTGTCAGAAAATTTGAGAACCAGCTCTCAAATTTTTGTTGTCGGAAATTCCGACAAAAAATGTCCGATGGAGCCTACACACGGTCAGAATTTCCGACAACAAGCTCCCATCGAACATTTGTTGTCGGAAATTCCAATCGCGTGTACGCAGCATTAATGTGTAATTCATCACATTCTGGTTGCAGTGATCTGAAAATGTAATTGTCACACATCTCTCCTTGATCATTTGTACCCTGTTGCAGACAGCATGATACAGCCACACAGACACATTTTACATTCCACTTGCTGGTGGAAAGCAGAGATAGCTGTCTGGGCAAAATAATGCTTCCTGGGTACCTACCACTACTGTAGTGTAGCAACTTGCAGAAGGGAGCAGACTCCTCACACTGGAATGTGGACAAATGCAAGCCAGCAGTTTTTCCAAGCTAACATGGGCATGAATTTCTGGACAATTTTTCTTCCTTTGCAGTTACAAATACTTTCAAAAAGTCCCATGCCACAGAGCTTTGGGGACTGGACAAGAGAATAACAGTGGCCTGTACCTGTGGGGCAGTGCTGGCAGATAGATTAGAAAGGCTACTCCATCTAGTCCTCTGCAAGCTGCCCCTGGACAAAATCCTCCCTTACTGCTGTTAAGGAACTTTTTCTCCTCTCAAATTGGTGGCACCCATTGATGGTCTGCTATCGCATCATCCACCCCCTCCTCATCACTGGAGCCCTCTTTGCAGTAAGATCGAGCTGCTGGAACATTACTGCCTCTTGATGCTCTTGCAATATATCCCCTGACTGGTGCATGTATGAATCCTCCTTTCCCACTATGGTCATTGTGATATCTTCCTCATCCTTGATATATAAAAGAAGAAATATTTGTGTATGACCAAGATCATCTTCCAGCAGCAAGTTAGTGATCATGTGATCAAATAATTACACCAAGTCCTCATAGCCACTTGTGGAGCTTTTGCAGGATTAGAAAAAGAGATCAATAACAGCACTTGCAGACAATTAGCTTCTCTGCTTTTGGAAGGAGAAAGGCTTTGTCAGCTACTTCTCTATTTCCTGCATATGCTGTGGCTATATAGCAAGTTACTCTGAGATAGAAAAAACAGACATGCCCTGGCTCTAGATGGCTTATTCACCACTGTGACAAAGTGGAGCTCAGACCGCTCAGGGGTGGTTATAGGATAGCGTTTGTTTTGCAGCTTTAGAGGATAACTGATGCCCGCTGCCATCTGGAGCTGCACTATCCAGCCACTGTATAATATGTTTGGCTATTATCTCTCAAATAATGCACGCAAATTTCTGTTTCAAGATAAGATATGTCTTTTCTCTCCCTCTTCCATTGCAGCCTAATCAAACTGCTTACATATTACCACCAAAAAATATGTGTGGTTATTCTCTCTCAGACAATGCTCTCTAATTTTTATTGCAAGATAAAATCTGCCTTTTCACTTTCTTTTGTGCTGTCTACTCAGGTGTGTGTACATTGGATATAAAATGTCTAAACACCCCTGTTAAAATTTCAGTGTTTCTGTGATCTAAAAAAATAAAAAAAAATAAATAATGTCAGAACTTTTTCCACCTTTAATGTGATCTATAAACTGTACAACTCAGTCCAACAACAAACTGAAATCTTTTAGGTGGAGGGAAGTAAAAAAAAATAAAAATAAAATAATATTGTTGCATAAGTGTGCACACCCTTAAATTAATACTTTGTTGAAGCACCTTTTGATTTTATTACAGCACTCACTTTTTGGGTATGAGTCTATCACCATGGCACATCTTGACTTGGCAATATTTGCCCACTCTTCTTTGCAAAAGCACTCCAAATCTGTCAGATTACGAGGGCATCTCCTGTGTACAGCCCTCTTTAGATCACCCCACAGATTTGCAATCGGATTCAGGTCTGGGCTTTGACTGGGCCATTCCAAAACTTTAATCTTCTTCTGGTGAAGCCATTCTTTTGTTGATTTGGATGTATGCTTTGGGTCGTTGTCATGCTGAAAGATGAAGTTCCTCTTCATGTTCAGCTTTCTAGCAGAAACCTGAAGGTTTTGTGTCAATATTGACTGGTATTTGGAACGGTTCATAATTCCCTCTACCTTGACTAAGGCCCCTGTTCCAGCTGAAGAAAAATTGCCCCAAAGCATGATGCTGCCACCACCATGTTGCACAGTGGGTATGGTGTTCTTTTGGTGATGTACATTGTTGTTTTTGCGTCAAACATTTCTTTTGGAATTTTGACCAAAAAGTTTAACCTTGGTTTCATGTGGCTATAACACATTTTCCCACATGTTTTTTGGGAGACTTCAGATGGGTTTTTTCAAAATTTAGCTGGGCTTGGATGTTTTTCTTCGTAAGAAAAGTCTTCCTTCTTGTCACTCTACCCAATAGCCCAGACATATGAAGAATACGGGAGATTGTTTTCGCATATTTCACACAGCCAGTACTTGTCAGATATTCCTGCAGCTCCTTCAATGTTGCTGTAGGTCTCCTGGCAGCCTCCTTGAGCAGTTTTCTGCTTGTCTTTTCATTAATTTTGGAAGGCCGTCCAGTTCTTGGTAATGTCACTGTTGTGCCATATTTTCTCCACTTAACGATGACTGTCTTCACTATGTTCCATGGTATAGCTAATGCCTTGGAAATTCTTTTGTACCCTTCCCCTGACTGATACCTTTTAATAATGAGATCCCTCTGTTGCTTTGGAACCTCTCTGCTGACCATGGCTTTTGCTGTAGCATGCGACAAAGAAAATGTCAGGAAAGTCCTACTAGAATAGCTGAACTCTTACTGCCGGTTCACACAGGGGCAACACGACTTGCAGGGCGACTCTGTGAGGCGACCTGCACACGACTTCAGCGGTGACTTGCAAAACGACTTCTGTATAGAAGTCAATGCAAGTCGCCTGAAGTCGCCCCAAAAGTAGTACAGGAACCCTTTTCTAAGTCGGAGCTTGAGTCGCTCCTATTAGAATGGTTCCATAGTAAAGAACGGGACGCGACTTGTCAGGCGGCTAAGTCGCCTGACAAGTCGCCCCTGTATGAACCGGGGCTTAATCAGAGGCACTTTAAATGATGGCAGGTGTGTACTGACTCCTATTTAACATGAGTTTGAATGTGATTGCTTCATTCTGAACACAGCTACATCCCCAGTTATAAGAGGGTGTGCACACTTATGCACCCACATTATTTTAGTTTTTTTTTTTACTACCCCCCTAAAAGATTTTAGTTTTTTGTATATTGAGTTGTACAGTTTATAGGTCACATTAAAGGTGGAAAAAGTTCTGAAATTATTTATCTTTGTCTAATTTTTTTACATCACAGAAACCTGACATTTTAACAGGGGTGTGTAGACTTTTTAGATCCACTGTTCTACCAAACACATACCTAAAGTCTATATTTTGAAAATGTTAGAATCGTTTGGGATACAGGCATGGGAGGGGCAATTTTAAGTGTTTTTGTGCACTCTCTTTTAAAATTTTTTTAAACTTTTTAAGACAATGCAGTGTGGTATTGCAAAAAAATAAGCTCACAAACTCTACTATGAAACTATTTTGTCACTGGACAATTTGTACAATGTTGAGGGCTTAATATTTTTTTAAGTTAGTACATTTTTCTATAATTTTTACATTTGTTGTGGATGCTACTACAGTTGCACAATTCAGGCCTATTACTGTTTTGATAAAAAAAAAAAAATCAGATGTCTTAGCCAAAACTACATTAAAAGCCTTTTTTTTCAAGTTTAAATTAATTAGATTGGGGCGCTTTAGTTGTATTTAGACCAAACTAAATGCAAAAATTACAAAATTAATTACATATCCACAATATGTGATATAAGAATATGGGGTCAATAGCGCTGCCCTTGAAAATTGTACCGTCACACCACAAACAGCTTAAACGTATTTCTTAAACATGTAATTTAAAGGATTGGTGTCTTTTTCCATGTCACTCACAAAGTTGCATGAAAAGGACCCTCTCCCTACCGTATGGTATTTTTTAAAATTTTGCTTTGGTAAATGTTCCCCATGGCAGTACTAAGCTCCCCACAACATTTTTTGATAATATCTTGACTATTAACCAATATGGCTACAAAAATGGCAGAATTTAATACCAACATTCAGTAGCCAAATATTTCAATGAAGTCGTTTTGCGTTTAAAGTAGGATTCAATCAGGAGAAAAAAAAGAAGCCCCATCTAAGTTGAATGAGTAAAAAAAAAATTTTAATGCAGCAACGGTAATAAAAACTTAAAAAATTGAGGAAAAGGCAAGCTCATCAGACATAAACAGAAGTCTCCGTTTCCCCGTACTGCAGGGTCAGCCTGGAGCGATGGAATGGCTAGGAGCGGTGCACACAGAGCCAGGGACGCTGATAGCATTAACCAGGATTCGATGTGTCTTCTATGAATCAAACTCAAACAGATTCAGTTATCCCTTAGGGCAGCTTCACACTGTTGAGCCGCGGTTTGGCCGCAGCGCAGGTTCAGTGCAGTGTTACCCAAGTTTTTCATGCGGGTTACCCACGGTTTCCCATATACTTCTATTAGATCACCTGTTTTTGGTGCATTTTCTGAAAGCACACCAAAAGTCCTGAATACTACATCTTTGGCATACTTTCAATAAATGCACCAAAAAAATGTGCAATTCAATAGAAATCTATGAGAAACCATGGGTAACCTGCACAGAAAACACAGGTACACTGTGCTGCACCCACTATGCTGCCAAACCGCAGCCAAATCATTTAACAAAGCACTGTCTACCGCACTCTGCCACTTTTGCCAGTCAAAGATGTGCAGGTCCTTAGTGACTTGCAACAAACACAAAACAATCTGCTATCTCAGTAACTGCCACATACATTCTAGTTAATATATCTCATAGAATTCATTTTCCAGATGTTATTGTTCCCAATAAATCAGGCACATACAGTAATTTCAAGCATATTGAAAAAAAAAAGTCTGCAACCTTTATTCTCAAAGTCCAGCGCAAAGGATTAGTCACCAGTAATGTCTGAGCTCTCCGTAAAGCTGATCATACGCCTATTACTGGCTTACCATGCCTTGTTATGCACTGTGTCTGTGTGGAGATAGCCATTTTGGTAGAGGGGGCTTTGCATCAATATGTCAGCACCAGCAAGAAGAACATAGAGCAGCACAGTAGTCACAAGACTAAATTTTACCCCAAATCCCATGACACTAGTAGTCATAGGCAGCAGTGCCTGCCCACATTGTAAATATACAGCTATGAGGCTACAGAATAGGAGTGCCTAAGCACCTTCACGTACCTGGAATCGCACTGTTATTTTCAGGAGGAATTTAAGACACAAGGTATATATGTCAGGGGTACTGCTTAGGCCCAATTAAAGTAGTATTAAAAACCAACATATTAAATTAAAATGAACATATTGCAGCTTACAAATCTTTAGATGGGGCGGTTGCATTAGCTGTCTTTTTTAGGCTTTTTTTCCCTCCATTTTCACTTTGTGATCCAGCCAGTAGAACACCTCCTGTATTAGTGCCTCAACTCTGAATGAAGGAGCACAGGGGGCACCTTTGGACAGCAGCATTGTCAGTCTGGGGGGAGGGGAGTGTTAGATGTAGTAGCAGATTTAGATAAACTAACAAATTTTAGCTGAACTCCAGTTCACACCTATTGAGCAGTTACAGGAACAGTTTTTTCCTTTTGGGATAAAGGTTTTATATAAATACCTAAAAGCTGACCGCAGTAAGCTCGCCTGTAACTGCTAAATCTGCAAGACATCTTGTTCTGTTGAAAAGCAACATACCGTATTTATCAGCATATAACACACACTTTTTTACCTTTAAAACAGAGGTTAAACCGTGCCTGCGTGTTATGCGTCGATATCTGTTTTTTTAACCAATGGGGGGGGTGGGGATCGGGCGATCTGCCCATGTGCCACCCATTGGGAGGGTGTCAGGCAGGCTGCTCACCTCTCCTGGCCCTGGGACAGCACTGCCAGCACACTCCAAACTCCAGAAAACATTACTGCCAGCCCCCTCCCACACACCGCTCCCCCGTGCCTCTATCAGTGTAAATCTAAGCCTCCAAATCCCTCCACCAACGCTGCTCCTTCTGGCTGCTCTCCTCCTCCCACTCCGTCCCCTCCTCGAGTGTAGCTTTTGATTGGAGGAGGAGAGCAGTCATGTGACTGTCAATGAAAGAGAGGAGAGCAGTCACATGACCGGGTCCACGGTGCCAATGTAGGTATTCAATAGATCCACAACGAGTGACACAGGAGGAGCAGCGCACAAGAAGGGGCCGGCAGCGATGCCCTCTATACTCCAGAGCATGCTGGCAATGCAGGTATTCAATAGCTCCAATCCACGAGTGATATAGGAGGAGCGGCGCACGTGAAGGGGCCGGCAGCTATGCCCTCTATACTCCAGAGCAAGCTGGCAATGCCGTCCAAAGAGACTGGGGGTCTCCTGGGCGTTCAGAGGAGGAGGGGGGGGCTTTATAATGAAAGGGGTCTGTGTACCATGCAGGGGTCTGTGTGTTATGCAGGGGGCTCTGTGTACTATGCAGGGGTCTGTGTTTAATGCAGGGGGCAGTGTGTTATGCAGGTGGCTCTGTGTACCATGCAGGGGGCTCAGGGGGCCATGCAAAGTTTTTTTCCTGAAACTTCCCTCTTAAAGTTAAGGTGCGTGTTATACGCCAATAAATACGGTACTTACTGACAAGATCACCAGGTAAAAATACAAGGAAAGATATAATAAATGTTTGCTTTTGAGTTTCATACTGCTTTAACATTTTCTATAGGTTTCCTATAACATATCAAATCTTGAAATTTTTGAGTTCAGGTTCATTATAATTTGTTTAAACAGGTGATCATGAATAGGGGACCCCACCCATCTTAAAGAAGTTGTAAAGGCAGAAGATGTTTTTATCTTAATGAATTCTATGCTTTAAGATATAAAAAAACCTTCTGTGTATAGCAGCCCCCCCCCCAGCATCCCCTAACACATACTTGAGCCCTCTCTGTCCAGCAATGTCCTCAAATCCCTTGACTGTCCATGACACTCCTTCTTGATTGGCTGAGACACAGCAGTGGTGCCATTGGCTCCTGCAGCTGTCAATGAAAGTAATTTAGCCAATCAGGAGAGAAAGCGGGCAGGGCCTAGCCAAGGCTCCATGTCTGAATGGACACACAAAGCTGCAGCTCGGCTATGGTGCCCCCATAGCAAGCTGCTTGCTGTGGGGGCACCCGGCAGGAAGGAGGGGCCAGGAGCACCGAAGGGGGACCTGGGAAGAGGAGGATCGAGGCTGCCCTGTGCAAAACCAACTGCATAGAGCAGGTAAGTATGACATGTTTGTTATTTAAAGAAAAAAAAAAACAAGACTTTATAATCACTTTAACAACCTATGCCCCATTTCCTTGCTCCCCTTTTCCTTGAGCATCTGGTCTACAACCGACTGAGCATCCATCTCATTAAAACCAACCTTCTTGATCCCAGAACAGAATCTACTCTTCTAAAATTCACAAACAATCTGCTAATGGCTAAAACCAATGGACACTATTTTATAAACCTACTGTACTCCTGGACCTCTCTGCTGCAGTTGACATAGTGGACCACCCCTCCTCAAAAAACTCTACTTTGGTCTCCATGACTGTACTCTTTACTGGTTCTTATCCTACCTATCCCACTGCTCACTTACAATTCTACTTCCTCCTCTCCTCTTTCTTTCTCTGTCAGGTCCTCCAAGGTTCTGTTCTTGGTCTTCTCCTATTCTCAATCTACATTACTTCCCTGGGTCAGTTAATTGCCTCCCATGGCTTACAATACCATTTCTACGCTGATGACACCCAAATCTATCTACCCTTCTCCTCACTCCATCAGTCTCCACATACATCACTAATTTACTAACAGACATACCAGACTGGATGTTACACCACTTCTTCAAACTCAATCTATCCAAAACCAAGCTCATAATATTTCCTCCCCCACGCCCCCCCCTCCCTTGACTTCTCTGTCAAAATTGATGGCTTAACTATCAACCTGTCCCCACATGCCAAGTTGCTAGGTGTACTCCTGGACTCTGAACTATCCTTTCGGCACCACATCAAATCAATGTCCAAAGATTTCTGCCTCAACCCACGCAATATCTCAAAAATATGCCCCTTCCTAACCAATGACACCACAAAGCTCCTAATTCACTCCCTGGTCATCTCCCATCTCAACTACTGCAGCTCCCAGTACATTGGCTTACCTTTACATAGGCTATCCCCCTTTCAGTCCATCATTAATGCTGCTGCCAGACTCATCCAACTTGCCAACCGTTCAGCGTCTGCTTCCTGTCTCTGCCGATACCTCCACTGCCTTCCGCTCACCCAACTAATTAAAGTCAAAATACTAACAATAACTTACAAAGACATCCACAACTTGGCCCCCAACTTCATCACTAAGCTATTCTCAAAATACCAACCTAATTGATTTCTTCATTCCTCCCATGATCTCCTGCTCTCTAGCTCCATTGTCACCTCCTCCCATGCTCGCATCCAGGACTTCTCCTGAGCCTCTCCCATCCTGTGGAACTCCTTACCCCAATCTGTCGGACTATCTCCTACTCTGTCCAGTTTTAGACAATCCCTGAAAACCCTTCTCTTCCGAGAGGCCTATCCTGTCTCCACCTAACAAACAAACTATTATTTTCTCCATAAGCTCCTCCACAGTTATTACTTTTTTGTATCTCTTGACCCTCCCTCTTAAATCTTAAGCTCTAATGAGCAGGGCCCTCTGATTCCTACTGAATCGAATTGTATTCTAATTGTACTGTCTGCCCATTATGTTGTATAGTGCTATGTAAACTGTTGGCACTTTATAAATCTTCTATAATAATTTTAATACTAAGGGGATGTTCTGCTTTCCGTTAAGTTTATGAATAGCCAGAAAACGTTTTGTATTGAATGAAGAAGAATTAGAACTTCTGTCCAGGTTATGTTGCCATCTGTGTCCTTGCTGGGGACATTCACCCCTTTGTTTGCCCTACTGGCTGTTGTTTCCAAGACAGAAAGTAATGGGAATACAAAATGTTATAATTTTTACAACAGCAGGAACAGACAGCAAAAAGAAAACTATTGTGCATTCTGGTAATATGAGACATTTTGCATGCACCCTCCCAAGAAAAAAAACTATACACACCAAACTGAGCATGTGCAGAGTGTCCCTAAGGCTCTGTACTATCAGGAGATGGATCAGGGACTGTGGAAGAAGGGGAGGATCAGAGAAGATATGATCAAACAGCCTTTTTACACAATGTGCAGGATTAACCCCTTAGGCTCCACAGTGAGTATAACGAGCATGCTGTACTGCATATACACACTGATTTTACTGTTGTGGGTTTAGTAACACATTAAATAAAGTGCAATTGTGTTCAAATGTGTATGAATTATCCAATCCATCCATGTCCAAGAAAAAAATCCCTTTTTTCCTCTGCATATGATTTCACATTTAAAGTGAAATAGTCTTCACTTATACAAATTGCAAAGTGAACATTCACTTTGATTAATACTCCTTTCGTTAACCTCCAATTAGGGTTCATTGTACAGTGTATGTTTTCTTTGCAAAGTGAATGTTCACTTGACATAAAGCTTTACAAACATGGTAAAGCTGTGTTCTCTTCAATTATCCAATCCTGGGCAAAAAAAATCCTGTTTTTTAATTTCCCTTGCACATGATTAGGTATTCTAGGTGAATACAGGTTTACCGCACTGAGCTAAGTGAACATACACACATACATACACACAAAGTTGGCTTTTTTTTTTGCTAACTATGGAAACTGCATGGACAAAACCAGTTTACACAAACTCAGAGGCACCAACATCCCTTAATAAATAACTAGAGGCAAATGGGGGAGATATGGGACTTTTCAGGTGCATGGACACATAAATACACAGAGAAATGTTTTATATAAAAATTATTTGTTACAAAATGTTATTGAATTACAAAAAATTAGATTAAAAGCATACTGTACAGTCATATAATGTCATTCCTCACGCATGTTATTCAACGTGTTTGGCCTATTCAGGATTTTTCAGAAGCATGCGTGGTGATTCTACTGGCAAAATAAGCATAAATAAATCAAACATTGTTATATCCACATAATTTGTTTACTATACATGTGTAGCAATAAAGGCTACGTCCACCTATCGAAAAATAGTCTCCCAAAAGAGAATCCCTACCTCCAAATGATGAAGAGGCAAGGAGTTATTGTAATGAATGTAAATATGAGATGTGTCTGTCCAGGAGTGCCAAAAAGTATCCACTAGGTGGGGCCAAAAGCCCAACAGCGGATGCATACACGTTGCCACTCCTGGACAGACACATCTCATATTTACATTCGTTACAATGACTCCTTGCCTTTTCATCATTTGGAGGTAGGGGTTTACTTTTTGTATAGGAAACAAATTATGTGGATATAACAATATTTTGTGATATTGATTTGATTTATTTCTGTTTATTTTGCCAGTAGTATCACCACGCATTTTCCTGAAGAAGACTGAATAGGCGAAACATGTTGAATAACATGTGTTTTGAATGACATTATATAACTGTACAGTATGCTTTTAATCTAAAAAAAAATTGTAATTAAATAACATTTATTTTGCTAAGGGAACTACCGCTACTCCATTAGTAAATCAACTCAAATAAATCTATAGCAAAAAGTCGTACAAGTCAGGAGTTACTGACACTGCTCTAAGCCTGGAAACTGAAGATAATTATTCAAGATGGCCTTTCTCAAGTGGCTACGCTGTAACATTAGTATGGTGACAGCCAGACCCAACCAAATCACATTACCTAAACCTGAAAAAGTACTTTTCATGGTGATAATTTTCTTTTTTTGCTGTCTTACACAATGACAAAGCAAAATGCCATGTGATAAATCAGGCGTTCATGTCTTCCTCCATTTATTTAAGATATTTAAGTTTATAAAAATATAAAATAAATTGTCGTTATTTATTACATTTACAATCTATGATATACAAATACACTCGCAAAGGCTTTATTTTCACATCATACAATGTCCAACCATTTGGAAAAGTTTGAAATATCCCCCACAGTAAAAATTAAATTAGTGTCTAAACCAGTCAAAAATGATCCTCTTGTTAATGCAAATTGTAAACTGTAATTGTGAGGAAATGATATTAACAAGATGGGAATAAAATAAAAATGCAGAGGAAGGTAATAAACAACAGTAAAAAAACTGGGAAAGAGGGAAGAAGACCTTTCAGCATTAGCCTCATTTCTCATCCAACGTTCAGATCGTTCTTCACCTTGTCTCACTTTTGTGAGTCCTCTGTGATGAAGCCTACGCCTGTGACTATGTAGACTTGTCCCACGTTCAACCTTTTTGCCACCGCAGAAACCAAATTTAGCTTGAAAGTGTAGGAATGAATCAGTTTTTCTGTGTCCATGAAGATATTAACAATGTTTCCAATTGCTTGTCAACAGTTTGTTAAGATGATGAAGCAGGAATGGTAAGTCAATGTACACTGCTCAAGGCATCCTGATGTTTAATGATAGGACTAGTTGGTTTTCGGTTCACCACTGCAATGAAATACAGAATTTTTAGGCAATTAAATAACACTTGCGGTTAGTAACTAAAAAATGGCATGTATAAATGCTAACATGTCTTTTGGTATAATTTGTTAAAAGGGCAGATAAAGTTTATAATACACATACTGGTATGATATGTAATGTGATGGTGGCATTTTAGAGCTCTTGTAATTTGATAGCATTAAATATATGTTAATTGTTTAAACATATAAATATTAAGTCAAGTTGTTTTACGGGTATAAATATTAAAACTTTTTTTAATAAAACAGGCATAGGATTTATTATTCAGAATGACTGGGATCTGGGACTTTCAAAGATGCCTAAAGTCTATTACCATACCAGTGTATGTGTGTGTATGCATGTGTGCATGTGTATATGACAAATGGAGTAAATACAGACTTTTCATTGTGCAAAAAAGTTTATGTTCAGTGGTCAGAGTGTATGTTTACTGAGCTTAGTGAATATAGTAAAAGTGATATTAAATCCTCCGTTTTTTTAGCAGCTGATTTAATTATTTACTGACTGAGTATACAGGGCTTTATCTCTTATCCCTTGCCTATGTTCCTGTTTAAGCTGGTGCCATGATCACTGCCCCAGGTTTCATTTCAGTGTGGCTCCTTTCTCTTGCAGCATACTATGGCGCCACCCTTGCATGCAGGGACTAGAACTGTGCCTCTACACTGCGTTAATGAATAGAAACATAAAGCCCCATAGCCTAGGATGGCAAAGCATACCCCTACTCCTTCTTTATACAGAAGTGGGGATCTGTCAAAAACAGGTCCCCGCTCCCCCTCCCCCTGAAAGGTGCCAAATGTGGCACCGAAGGGGGGGGGGGGGCAAATAAGCAGAGGTTCCATTTTTGGGGTGGAAATCCACTTTAAGCTGTGTGTTTTTTTTTTTTTTTTACAATATTCATTATTTTTGAATATATATATATATATATATATATATATATATATATATATATATATATATATATATATATATATTATGCAGACTTAGACTTAATATATTATTGTCCTTCATCGGTGAAGAAGAAATGTATACATTTCTACTTTATATATAAACACAGTGGGGTTGATTTAGTAAAACTGGAGAGTGCTGTGTCACAATGCATAGAATGCCTAAAGTGGAACTTCCGCTCATCAGAATCCTCCCCCTCTCCAGTGCCACAATTGGCACCTTTCGGGGGGGGGTGCAGTCTAATACAGGTATCTGCACCCACTTCCGGGCATAGATAGCTGCAGAATAGCCGCAGATACCCGCCCCCACCCCATTATGTTCTGGGAAACACACAGTTCCCAGAACACAACGGGGACCGGTGAAGACGCACAGCGCGACTCGCGCATGCGCAGTAGGAAATCAAGCAGTGAAACTGCAAGGCTTCACTTCCTGATTCCCTGACTGAGGATGGCGGGCAGGGGCAGCCGAGAGATGAGCGATCGATCGGTTTCGGCTGCCGACATCACTGGACCCTGGGACAGGTAAGTGTCCATTTATTAAATGTCAGCAGCTGCAGTATTTGTAGCTGCTGGCTTTTAATAATTTTTTTTAAGTGGAGCTCCACTTTAAGATAACAAAACCTTCTGACTTTATAACTCCTTTAAAGTAATATAGGAACAGGTATAATTAGAGTACTAATACAGTCCCAGCTGTACATCAATAGTAGGGACTGTTCCTCTTTTGGAACCCAATCCTTATATCAGTTATTCATCCTCAGTTCACTTTTTGATCCTGATGTATAGATCTCTATAAAAAAATATACAATTTACCTACTAAAGTAGTGGTCAAAAACGCACTTGTGGGTTCAACCAATCTTTTTTGCTCATTATTCTTCGTAGTCTGTGTAACTGAGCGCAAGGCAAGGGTTTGTCATCTGCCTGTGTATCTTGTGCTAAGAAGTGTCCATCTATTACATCTAAGAAAATTGAGAGACACGCAACAATGGGGCAATAAATTTAAAGTGAAATTCTCTCAAGGGAAAAAAGCATGTTTAGGCATTTTATTATTTTTTTTCTAAAGTGACAATCAAAAATACCTTTCCCTAATCAATTTCTAACTATTTTCATGTAAAATCTGCATAGCTATGAAAAAACTGTTGGTGAACAGCAAAAGCAATGCTCATGCTTAATAGGTAAGCAGCACATTGCTTAGCTTTAACAAGACAGAATTCATGTTTCCAACTCCTGAATTAATCAGAAACAGTGGGGGGAGATTTACTAAAACAGGAACACTGAGAATCTGGTAGAGGCTGTGCATGGTAGTCAATCAGCTTCTAACTTCAGTTGGTTGAATTAAGCTTTGACAATAAAACCTAGAAGCTGATTGGTTTCTTTACAGAGCTGCACCAGATTTTGTACTTTCCAATTTTAGTAAATTTCTCCTAATGCATAATAGATACTCTGCCTTGCATCTTTTCTAGCAAAATATCTTCAAACTTTAATGACCACCCCTTGTGTTGAAATGTATTTGCAAAGCAGGAGAGGAGATTAGAAAACTAATGTGAAATAAAGTCAAATTTTCTGATTCCTATTTTGAGAAAATTCTACCTTTGTCATCATTATGGGAAGTTTTCTACACTATGCATTTGTGTGTTGGGTGTAACTAAAGACCATAAAACTGCCTTTTTTCTTAAAGCTGAAAGACAGGAATTATTTGACATTAATCCAGCTTGGTTAGGTCTAATTTTTCATAGCTCACATTTGGGGGAGGGGGGCCCTGGGGATTCAGAAATGTACTATAGAAGCCTGTGCTTTATTCTTTCAGTGCTAGTCTTCCCCAGGTGCTGCTCGAGTGGCTAGCCATCTGTACGCTGAACACAGGGGGTTGTTGGCTTGGCACCCTTGCCATTCAGAGAACCTCTTGTATTTTATTTATAAAGACAGTGGGGGAGATTTACTAAGACTGGTGCACTCAGAATCTGGTGCAGCTGTGCATGATAGCCAATCAGCTTCTAAATTCAGCTTGTTCAATTAAACTTTGACAATAAAATCTGAACGCTGATCGGTAACTATGCAGAGCTGCACCAGATTATGCATCATGCAGTTTTAGTAAATAACCCCCAATGTTTTCTCTGATTGGATGAGATGGAGAGGAGGGGCAGACGATGTCATGAACTCCACCTAATCCAGTCAGAAAACATCTTGTTCTCATTGAAAAAAAATACATTGTGGCATTGCCAAGCCAATGAGCCCCAAGCCAATACAGATGGCAAGTCACTTGAGCAGCACCTGGAAAAGACCAGCGCTGACTGTATGTAGCACCGCCCACTACATTGAATTTCTGCAATCCCATCTGTGAGAAATGAAGAATTAGATGTAACCAAGCTGAACCAATGTAAGATAAAAAAAAAAAAAGATATTTACTGGAATTCAGCTTTAACCCCCTTAGAAAAAATCTTCCACCTTAAAATAGCAATACAGAAGCTCCTTACAACTACAAGGCCATTTTAAGGCCTGGTTTCAGATGCAACTTAAGGCGTCACACAGAATCGCATGACAATGGAAATTACATTATTTTCAATGGTGCCCATTCACATCAATGCAGCACAGCATGGTGTGATTTTGGAAAATGGTCCTGTACCACTTTGGTGTGATTGCACTGTGATTTTGACTCCAACAGACTTCAATGGAAACACACTAAAATGCATCTACATGTCATTTAATGCAGTTTGATTGATTTCAGTGCTTTTTTCTGCTGTCAAAACAGATATGCTTATCATTGACCAAAACTAAGTACACAGAGGCATGTAATATCACGTAAAATCATGCCAAAAACACAACAAAAGTCGCACTACATAATTGCACTGAAAATTGCATCAAATAGTGTGAACCTAGCCTTAGAGATTACTTGTGCAGCTGCAGTGAGTTCAGTAGTTGCAGAAGCTGGTGCCACAGGTTATCAGTGGTAGACTTCCATACTGCCCAAAAGCTAAATTTTGTATGTCTTGTGCTTAAAGTGGGAGTAAACTACCATGTATGACTATTACAACACACAATAAGGCTTACCTATAGGTACAATAAATATCTCCTAAACGTGCACCATTCAGGAGATATTTACTTTACATGCAGCCGGTGACGTCACCCGCACATACGCTCTGAAGGAATGGCATACTGTGCCATTCCTTCAGAGTCCTGTGCCATAAACAATGACTCCTGCGTGCATCCGGAAGTAAAACCAGGTGCAGATAGAAGCACCTTCAGCAGTGACAGTGCGCCGCTGGAGGGCTTTGTTCTAAGGTAAGTTTCACATAATGTGCTAGTATGCGAGGCATACTAGCACATTATGACATTCATTTTCAGGGAGAAGATTTTTTTTTTGGGGGGGGGGGGGGGTCCCAGTTTACTACTGCTTTTGCATACTAAAAATTGGGTTGATTCGTTAAAGGAGCAGTGAAGGTTATTTTAGAGTTCTAATAAATCTCCCTACATATGACTGAGTATTTAAATGAAACATAGTTTAAATATTTTCACTTAGGTGATTGAACATACTCTACGCTTTCCTTACAGTTTTATTACTTAAATAATGATCTTTCTACAAATAAATAATTTGTTACTGCATAGTCACAAAGAGAGACTATAGCCACAAAAAAAAAAAAAAAAAAAAGTTCACCATTAAAAATACAACACTACAAATAAAAATGTAAAAAGAATTTTAAAAAATGCATAAACAATAACCTCTCCATCCACATCCCCATGAAATGTTTTGACAAATAGGTCACTTTGAATTTCTTTTACAGTTATCTTATGAACATCATTAAATGCACATGCCAAAATATGCAAATGTAATGCAGGATTGTTTTTTTTTTTTTTTCTTACTAGTTCATGAAAACTGCAGTAATGCCATAAAATCGGTCTTCATAAACCTTTATCTAAATACCATTTGGTGTTGTTTGACTCAGACAGACTCCTTACATTATGATCCCTCCTGTATTGAATTGTATTGTAACTGAACTGTCTGCCCTAACGTTGCAAAGCGTTGCGCAATCTCTTGGCGCTATATAAATCCTGTATAATAATAATAACACAGAGGCTGATGAATCAGTAGAGGCCATTCATGTGATGGATTACAGGGTTGGTGTTCATTTATTATATTAGTAAGATAATTATATTAACATGCCATAATTACAGCAGTTGTCACCCAATCATTCTAATTTTGGCTATATGTGATGTCAGACCCCTACAGATTTTCCTTTGCAGAAGAAATCAATAGGACAAACTTAGCCTATCTATATTGAGCATATGACACATGACCAGATACTATACCCTAACCACTCCATCAGATTCAAAGGGAATTTTTGTTCTACCTAAATAAATGTTTGAAACATTCAGAGGCAGACATTCCTTTAGCAAACTACCCACAATGCTGAACATGCTCAGAAATAGAATAACCATCACGTCAGTTGTGGCTGTTGATGACATTAACATATATCCTTTGCAGACAGTTCGCAAGGAAAAGGTCTATTGGCTTGATTGGAATATTTTAGACAATACACTGTTAATTCAGAGGTAGATATTTAAGAGAGGGAAAAAGTAATATGTCTTTGATTTTTCCTGATTTAATCAACCCTATTTATCAGCAACAATGCTAAAGACAGATTGTTAAGACAAATCCAACCACTATATTTAATATACTGCCTACATAAGAAAGTAGAGAAATAGACTTTTGCTTTCTTTATTTTGATCAGCCATATAAATAAAAAATTTCACAGAGCTGATACCAAATATATACTAAAAAAAGGGAGTCCAACACCAGGAAAAAAGCACTTGGATGTGCAGCAGTGTACCGAGCAAGGTTGAACGTTTACAATGTTTCCATGAAATTTTCTAAGATTTTTAAAAGAAAGTACTGTTTCCACTGCTAATTATTTTACTATTGAAACATTAAAAATGATTTCTGCGGTGTTTCATCCATCTCTAGTCAATGTGATCATGCAATATACAGTATGTGACATTTTCACTTTAAATCACCACTTTGTAGAGTCAAACAACACACAAAACAGAATTCACAATGTATGCTGGAGAGCCACAAACTGTATGAGTCTTTTCTTAAAGGCTAAGTTCACCTTTTCCAGAAAATAACCTATGCAATCAAAGGGCTCTAATAGGTATCCAAAAACTGTACAGCTTTGTAAAAAGTTCATTAATTTTACTGTCTTATCAGTAGGCCATCGCCCCCCAAAACACGCACAGAAGCCAGTCCAAAGTAGCAACCCTACATCCTGCCTTGTTTCTCAGGTTGCAAACCCATTGGTTTTCACTTCTAATGCTAGGAGTGAGCATCCCATGACGTTCGTGTCCTAGCAACAAGGCAGGATATGGGAGTGGCTAATTGGAAGTTTTTTTGGACAGGCTTTTGCGGAGGAACCCAAATGGCATACAGGTAGGGTAGTACAATTAATGGATACTTGCCAAAGCTGCACAGTTTTTTTTTTTAATATCTACTGAGGCATCTTGGCTGCATAGGCTATTATCTGGAAAAGGTGAACACTGCCTTTAAGTTGATATAATCAGCCCCTCACATTTTTATGTGTTAAATAATAAAATATAAAAATATCTGCTTTTCCAGAAATACAGGCAAGCCAAATGATTGTAAAATGATTTAATATTAGATAGCTCTAAAGAGATTATATCATATGTGAGACAAACAACCTTATTCCATATGAAAGTGAGATTCTAAGTGCACTAATCCAAAGCAGCAAATCAGAATTCACTTGTCTGAATTTAGACTAGTAAAAGGATGAATACTGATTGATAGGTATGTGTTACTGCCCTTAGAAACAAGATAATTACTGTGTTGTAGAGCAGGCTGTGAGATGAGGAACTTTATTATTCACTTTTGCTTTGCTTATGATGTCCTTGCCAAATATTTAGCAATGGAAAATCTGTGACTTTTATTTCTTACATTTGCCTTAAGCTTTTACAAAAGGAATATATATATTTATTTATGTATTTATGCATATATGACAATTTCAGAATAGGAAGAGAAAACATATCACCACTGGCAACCACAACAAACATAAACAGCGTGGGTATAGACCAGAGATTCTCAACCAGGGTTCCACGGAACTGTAGGGTTCCTCCAGAGGTTGCTAGGGGTTCCTTGAGCAATGAACAATGCCTCTCATCTAAGTTCCCACTGACACCATTGATCTTTTTAGCTATCTCTAAGGGAGTAGATCTTCCCAATGACCACAAGTGTAATGGGCATTCTTCCCACTGACCATCACACTAATGTATCACGAGTTGTAGACATAGTACTTTTTAACAGGGGTTCCTAGAGACTGAAAAAGTTATTTCAAGGGTTCCTCTGTATTGAAAAGGTTGACAAAGGCTGGTATAGACTGTTCACTAGTGTAGGGACTGTCCATTTACCAAAATCAGTGTTTACTGTGCTTATTAAATGAGGTAAAGCTGTGTTTACAACAATAATTTAATCATATAGAAGAAACAACTAAATATTTTTTCACTTCCCTTGCATATGAATAGATATGGGGGAGCACAGCTTGACCGTCTTTATTAAGCTAAGTGAAATGTTTCTACTACTTTAATAAATCATCCATAATAACCCCTCCCCCATGACATATCAAGTGTAGATAGACTGTAGCTCACTGATCCTCCCCTTATCACAGAAATTATTTGAATAAATACTAATTTATTTATAACCCTACATAGAAGTTTCAGACAGACTGCTTGACACTACTTTAATGGGGTTGATTTATTAAAAGCAGAAGAAGGAGCAGGCTGGGTGTACTAAAGTCAATCCATCGATCGAATTCAGTACAACCAGCCTGTTGGAATATTTTCATATGAGCACTGCCGGCAGCTATAGCAGCTATAGCAGCTGGCAGCGATCATTGTATTCTGCCAGGGAGGGAAACTCCCTGAGCTTCCTGCTGGCAGAACACAATAGCGCTGCTGGAGGGATTCCCTGATCAACACCAACTGTGTTGATCGAGGAATCAAGTTATTTTCTTTCCTTCAACTCGTGGTTGAGGGAAAGAAAATTACTTAACGTATGGCCTGCCTAAGGGTTAGATTTGAGAGTAAAGATGATCTTAAGAATGGTGACTTTTAGGGTAGAGCTATGGGCAAAATCTCATACATGATGTAGTCTGTAACTAGTATTAACACATCAGCTTTTGTTAAAGAGTGCCCCCTTAACATAGTTGTATTATCTAATAATAATGCCAGTAGACAACATTGTTCATCCTGCAAGTAAATCATGGCATTGTCACCCCATGGACAGGGTAGGGTAATCCTAGATCAGACTTTCTGAACCTTTTTACCACACAGGTCTCCAGGAACCCCCACTAAAAATTATATCTATAGCTTATGGTGATCAGTAGGTTTTAGGGAGTTTTAAATAAAGAATGGGGTGTATGCAAACCCAAAATTATCCTCAGTGATAATATGAAATGAAACAAACACTTCTAGAAAAAAAACATGCACTGATTAGTGTTCAGTGTAAGCAACTGGTCAATGTGCCGCTGCTCTCTCCTCAAGGAACTAGCAACTTCTGGAGGAGCTCTGGGAGGCCTTGAAATCCTGGTTGAGAAAGGTTGTCTAAGACCTAGTACATGCAGGCCGAATGTTGGGTAACATTGACCGGTTCAATAAAAAAACAACTGATATTTGGCCCGTGTGTACTACTGCCGGTCCGACAGAAGCCGGCTGTTCGGCCAGCTTCTGTTGAAGGGGCATGACGAAAAAGGTCTACCAACTGGCTCCCGATCAGCGTGAGTGTTCTGGTGGGGATCCCCCTGTCAGAACACAATAACACAGCAGGGGAAATTGCTGTACTAACAACAAATACAGTTGCTCCGACCTGAGCTGTAAGGTTTTTTCATTCAGCCCACTGGGTTGAACAAAAAAAAATCTATTAGTGTGTACGAGGCTTTAGAGGGACATGTAGTTTTAAATATACTTTATACCTAATTCAAAATCTAATTCTCACCTGATTGTGAGGCATTTATCTGTCAGGGTGGTTGTATAGAAGTTGATCAGTAGATTGACTTCTGTATAACCAGGGCGCTCATACATAGATCAAAATTCATCTAGTTCAGCATGGATTTCGATGCATGTATGTCTGGCTTAACACTTTAAGGCTTCATGTACACTACAGCTCCTAAACGTGATTTTAGGAGCTTTTGGCATTTTTTGCCAACGCTCCTAAAAACAACTCCATAAAAGCATGTTCATGTACACATAGGCTTTTAGAATCGTTTAGGGGCAGTGTTAATTTAGTCTACTAAAACGACTAAAACATTTTAGTCGACTAAAATGACTACTTTTAGTCGACTAAATGAATACTATTTAGTCGACTAAAATACGACTAAAACTAAAACAATTGAGATGACTAAAATACGACTAAAACTAAAAGCCATTTTAGTCAAAAGACTAAAATGAGACTAAAACTAAAATGCCATTTTAGTCAAAAGACTAAAATGAGACTAAAACTAAAATCCCATTTTAGTCAAAAGAATATGACTAAAACTAAATTGCAATTACTTAAATGTACTGGAGATTTTAGTCGACTAAATACGACTAAAACTAAAACAATTGCAGAAGACTAAAATGGGACTAAAACTAAAATGCCATTTTAGTCCTAAGACTAAAATTAACACTGTTTAGGAGCTGCTGCAGTTAGGAGAGGTTCAGCCTCCATCAACAGCCCTCTCCTGAACGCGAAAGAATCGCATTCAGGATAGGAACGTTTTGACCGCCGGCCCCATAGTTTAAGTGTACATGAGCCTTAAACAGTTACATTAACAGTCTTTTTGATTGGAAAAATGGTTTAAACCATATGAATATGGCTGACCATTGCAGGCATCTTCATGCAATGTTAAATAATGTGTCTTTTTTGCTGGCAGTTTAGTCCTTATGTACATGTGGAGAAAATATAAAGGCATGTAGTATAGAAAACACATATACTAAATGCTTTCATTCCAGGTATTAACCTCCCTGGCGGTATGATTATTTCAGATTTTAGGTGCTGAAAGCGGTACCATTATTTTGCACAGAAATTTGGCGTTTTATATTGTAGGCCTGTAATTCTTAGGAATAGTTCACTTAAATCTGTCCAAACAAGAGTCTAGTAGACATCCCGGGTATGATAAAGTTTGAAAAACGAAATAAAAAATTATAATATAATAAATAACTATAAATAATTAAAACACATAATAATATAATAATAATAAAAATTATATAATAATGTAATCAAATCAAAAACACTGAAATTTGCTCAGTTCCAGAATTTTAGCTTTTATTGCTTTTAGTGTTTGATGACGGATCTCCCCACAAATCACTATCGCTCAATTCTGCAAGTGATTATAATTTATTATCGCTTTTTTCTAGCTGGTCTAAAACCACTTTTGATGTAAAGAGACAGTTTTGGTTGCTATGGACAATCTCCAGTTTCCAGGCAGAAAGAACAGTTTTATATATATAAAACTGCATGCAGGACACTGGGCAGACCACTAGGGACAAAGGGGATGTGTAGTTATTTGATACAGTACTGTAATCTGTAAGATTACAGTATGCTGTATCTATACTGTGTGTTTCACTTTTGAATTTACCGCCGAACTCCGTCCCCGTGCGTCGCAACGCTCGCAGGGAACGGAGCTCGGCACTGTGAATCGAGCGAGACACAGCGGCTCGCCGATCACAGCGGGGAGACATCGCAGGAACCAGGGGACAAGGTAAGTAAACTCTTCCTGGATCCTGCGATGCAAGCCCGAGTCTGGCTCGGGGATACCGCTTTTGGTATGTAAAATCCACCCCGAGCCAGACTCGGGAATACCGCCAGGGGGGTTAATCCCATATATTGACCAGAACACAATATTTTTCACTGGAGTGGTCCTCTACAGCTAAAGCTGGCCATTCACTGATCGTCATTCAGTCGGCTTCTGATAAACCTGCCAAAATTTGCTTTATGGGTGACCCTGTTGGCCCCCCTGTGACTGAAAACATGAAGGAACCAGGTAGAAAGCTGATGGCTGAACAGTGACTGCATCCAATCAGATGCAATTAAATAGCCACAGCAGATTTGTCCATGTGAGCTGTGTAGTATACCTGGAGGAGTCTGTTAGATTTTTTGCAGGCTGAGAAAAGAAATCTATAGGGGAGATTCACTAAAACTGGTGCAGACAGAATTTGGTGCGGCTGTGCATAGTAACCAATCAGCTTCTAACGTCAGCTAGTTCAATTAAAGTGTTACTAAACCCACAACAGTAAAATATGTCTGTGTATACAGTAAAGCATGCTTGTTATACTCACTGTGGAACCTAAGGGATTAATTATCTGCATTGTGTAAAAAGCCTGTTTGATCCTGTCTTCTCTGATCCTCCCCTACTTCTACTGCCCCCTCCAAAAAAAAATTCCTGACATTTACAGAGCTAGGGACAAGCTGCACATGCTCAGTTTGGCATGTATTTCTAGAGAGTTTTTTTGTTTGTTTTTTTTTTGGGAGGGTGCATGTGATCAGCACAGGGCCAATCAACACTGTCCAGATAGAGGGTCAGCGGTCCTTCATCCTGTTAGGAAAGTCAGTGCAGAATGAAAACTCCTCCTACAAGCTTTAACCAGACCCTCATAGAAGTCACAAGACTGCTGATGAGAAAAGATATTTAACAGTTTATATTTACTAAAATAATTGCATTTCCATGTTCTGTGTACTGTTGGAGACGAGATATAGTGAATGCAGGGTCCTGGGCTTAGTACAACAGCTTTACCAATAAAACCTGGAAGCTGATTGGTTACTATACAGAGCTGCACCAGGTTTAGTGCCAGTCTTCCACTAGGGCTCAGGTTTAAGGCTGGATTCACACCTATGCATTTTTAGTGCTTTTTGCATATTTGCACTACAGAAAGTGTTCCATAGGAATCCATGTTAAATGGACTGTAGTGTAAATCTGCAAAATGCAAAAAGCACTAAAACTGCATAGGTGTGAATCCAGCACGAGGCAGAGGTGTAATAATCATTTCATCTATTGGATCTTATAGCTTTATTCCATGGGGAAATATTTAAGGGGGTTGTAAACCCTTGTTTTTTTTTTTGTTTTTTTTTTTGTTTTAAAATAACAAACATATCATACTTACCTCCACTGTGCAGTTCGATTTGCACAGAGTGGCCCTGATCATCGTATTCTGGGGTCCCCCAACAGTGCTCGTGGCTCCTCCCCGCATCGGTACACCCCCTAGGAGAAGCGCTCTCCCTGGGGGTTACCATGCGGCGCGCTACCGAGTACAGCATTTACGTCCACAGACACGAATGTCGTACTCGGCCCCGCCCCCCCTGCCTGCGTCATTGGATTTGATTGACAGCAGTCGGAGCCAGTGGCCGCTCTGCTATTAATCTATTCAATTGGGAGCCGAGAACCCCAGCCAGAGAGGTAGAGCGCATCTCTGGTGGGGAACAAATGGGCTCAGGTGAGTAAAACAGGGGGCTGGGGGGCTGCTCAGTGACAGAAGTTTTTTCACCTTAATGCATCCTATGCATTAAGGTGAAAAAACAAGAGGGTTTACAACCCCTTTAGTGGCATCAAACCTATAGCCCCTGAAATACAGCACCTTTTCTTAAAGTTCTATATATTTGCCATGACTAAAATTGTGAAGTTTCATTGTATTCTGCATAAAACAAAACAAATGTAAATACAACCAAAAAAAGTCTAATCTATCCAGGACTTGCTGCCAACCCCAGGCAGCAGCCTGCCCCTCCCCCACCTGTCATCTCAGCGCTGCTCCTACACATGGGGCATTTTCTAGGTGTAGTGACGCCCTGCCAGCGCGATCCTACCCGATCCCTATTCTACAGCCGAGCAGTCTCCATTCCCAGAATGTAGGCTCAGCTCGTGTAAACTGATAACACCGTCCAAACCAAAGACATTCTGGTTTGAATCAAAGCATCTGATTCTTATAAAATGTCTGAAAATCGTAAAAAAGGGAGAAGACATTTATTTCGCGTATCTGGTACAATCGGGTCTTTCAGAACAGTTTTATAGACCAGATTGTTCACTGTCCCTATTGTATATTAGCATTGTCGTCCATAAAAAATCCACTAATGAGCTCAATAAATCCTGCTTCCTGCGATGAGCAGTTTACAATTAAAGGAACAGTCCGCTCTATACTTGGCGTGTATTGACTCTGCTCTGCTGCAGCGTGCAGTAAGCGGAGGAACTACACATCCTAGCATGCCAATCACATATACTATACATACAGCATCCAATATACAGCACTGCGTGTGTATGTCCTGAGTTATTTACCTATTAGCCAGTTGGGCTTGTCTGAGGTTTATTTCTAGACTTTACAGTTCTGTAACACTTTTCTATTGACTTTGTATTTGTTTATTAGAGAGCTACTCTCATAGACTTTCCGCAAATGGAAATATGGTAATTAGGGGGAAATCGTTCAAATAAACGAAGTATGATTCATTTTATTCCATGACAATTGGAATGAATAATCTGTGATGTTTAAATTACAAAGTTTAACGCAAGTATATAATCTGTTCTTTCTTATATATTATATATGTCCTTTAATATTCAGTTTGGGGCAAGGTCAGTAATTTTTGAACCTTGTTTCTTTATTGTCTCAGCATATTTCATGTAAGATTTATTTCCTCAACAATTCCTCATTCGCCGAATGAAAGCAGGTATTATATAGTTTTTTTAATATTCAACTTGGTACAAGGTACAAGGTAAGTAATATATGAATATTATAATACCTAATTCTTTGTCATGTGCGACTTATTTTTTTTTCTACATCTCTCCTCATTGTTGGAATTAAAGCAATTGTGATATTCAGTTTGGGACATGCTAAGTAATATAATGGATGCCATAACACCCATTTCTCTTTCTTTCTTTCTTTCTTTCTTTCTTTCTTTCTTTCTTTCTTTCTTTCTTTCTTTCTTTCTTTCTTTCTTTCTTTCTTTCTTTCTTTCTTTCTCCCATTAGTATTTCCTTAGACATCTCTCTCTCTTCCTTGTTATCTATCTTTGCTCTCTCTCTCTCTCTCTCTCTCTCTCTCTCCTCTCTCTCTTCCTTGTTATCTCTCTCTCTCCCTCTCTCTCTTTCTCTTCGTTGTTATCTCTCTCTCTCAATAGTCAACTAGGGACAATTAGATAATATTATGCTTTCTTTCTTTCTTTCTTTCTTTCTTTCTTTCTTTCTTTCTTTCTTTCTTTCTTTCTTTCTTTCTTTCTTTCTTTCTTTCTTTCTTTCTCTCTTCCTTTTTTCTGTATGTCTTTATTACACCCCCCCCCAGTATTTCCTTAGACATATTTTTACAAGCAAACAATAAAATATATTAAACTAATGCGGGAACACAAATCGTTCCTCAAGCATCTTATACAATATTTTTGTAAACAAAAATATTATATTTCTGCTGATTTAAATCGGAAAATCCGGTAAATAATAATAATAATATTGGCTGCTTGGAAATAAATGTTTGGAAGTCCTATCGAATTAATTCCATCAGTCAAAAATTAACCCTGTGCTATCCTAAAATGACGCAGCTAAAAAGTAGCTTTAGTAGATTCTACTTCTTCCAATAGTACTATTGGTGCATAGACAGGATAGAGAGCTTGGGGAAGAGGCCCTGTCATTGCATTCAGGGAGGAGGCTGGGCTGTCCGGCTCTTAGTGCAGAATAGCACCCCGGGGACAGACCGCCAGCCAATAAATATATTTATAATCCATGTTTGTTTTGTCTGTTCACCACATTTCTTTTAAAAAATGCTAGCAATGCTCACATGTAATTAAATTCTGCTTTATTATGGGAGCAGCCAATAGATAAACCTTGAACACAAATATATTCATCCAAAACTACAGAAAGGGAATGATTCTGAACAAACGCCCTTGTATCTCAAAACACACTTCCATGCACACCTGCCTAGAAATCATCGCTTCTATCTACAGGAGTATTGCGTTTTGTTTGCAGAAACAGCTCAATGTCATCCTATTATGTGTCCATGCACATTAGGACGATTTGCGTTTTAGATTTAGGCTTTCTGTTAGAAAAAATCCCTAATCTCTGTACAAAAATCATTTTAGGCTCCATGCACACTGGGCTTTAAAAAACGTCTGTTCTGTTGGGAGTAAAAAACGCTCATATAGGTACAAAGTCTAGACGAGTTTAGAAGAGTTTTACATTTTTTTTTCTGCCAGTAAGCTCCAATCAGAAAAGCTATTTAGGTTTTTTCCTTTTTTTTCTACCAGGGGAACTGTCCTTTTTAAGCCCAATGTACATGGGCCGAGTAAATATATAAATAAGAAGTGTCATTAGCACTCGATCATTTCCATCAAAATGCCATCCAAAATATATCTGATCGGAAACTCTATTGTTATATTTTTGAAGAAGGTGTAATTAATCTCTTTAGGCTACTTCTTTAGGACATGTTTATAATGTTTATTATTTTCATTGCGACCTTAATACAGAATGGAAATGTTATTAGACCATGTCATTGCTGCTGTATTTATGGCCCTATTATAAAGTTATTATTGGAGCTGGTTGTTTCTCAGAGACTTATTTTCTCTACGGTTCCTCATTCTAGGAATTTAAAGCAAATATTATATATTGCCTTTAATAATCAGTTTGGGAAAGGGTAAATAATATATGGATGATATAATACATAATTTCTTTCTTTCTTTCTTTCTTTCTTTCTTTCTTTCTTTCTTTCTTTCTTTCTTTCTTTCTTTCTTTCTTTCTTTCTTTCTTTCGTCCTTCCTTTCTTTCCTTCCTCCCTCCCTCCCTCCCTCCCTCCCTCCCTCCCTTCCTTCCTCCCTTCCTTCCTTCCTTCCTTCCTTCCTTCCTTCCTTCCTTCCTTCCTTCCTTCCTTCCTTCCTTCCGTCCTTCTTTCTTCCTTTCTTTATTTCTTCCTTTCTCTCCATCCTGTTTTTGTAACTCCCCCTTCATTTAGTTCTCCTCTCCCTCCCTCTTTAGTCTCCAAATTATTCTAGTCCCCCCCCCACCCCCACCCCCAATCTCCAGGTCCCCTTTTCATCACCCCCTCTCTCCCCCCCCCCCACCCCACCCCCCAGTTTCCAGGTCCCTTTCTCATCACCCCTTCTATCTCTCCCCCCCTCTCTCTCCCTCTCTCTCCCCTCTTCCCCTTTCTCTCCCTCCCTCTCTCTCTCTCCCCCCTCTCTCTCTCCCCTCCCCCTCTCTCTCCCCTCTCTTTCTCTCTTCTCTCCCCTGTCTCCCCCTCTCTCCCCCCTCACTCCCCCCTCTCTCCCCCCCTCTCTCCCCTCCCCCTGTCTCCCCCTCTCTCTCTCTTCCCCTCTCTCCCCCTCTCTCTCCCCCTCTCTCTCCCCTCCCCCTATATCTCCTCCCCCCTCTCTCTATCTCCCCCCTCCCTCTCAGCACTCTCTGCTCAGGGTTGTAGCTGTGCTCCCACTCTCTCCTATGATGTGCTGTACACAATACGTGGAATTTCCAAGAAGGAAAGTTCGGCCAGGAGAACATAAAACAGTGAATTTGTTTTGGTAATGTCAGTGAAAACTGTAATCTATAAATCTTTGCTCTGAAAGGAAGACCCGCATACATCAAAATATAAATGTCTCAGGTCATAAAGAGGGCCATCCAGGGAGCAGATCTCGGTGTCGCTCCCCATGTAGAAAGTCGTTCTATTTATTTCCTCTCCCCCCCCCCACACCCAGCCCCCCAGCCCGCCGATCTCCCCCGGAGCTGACACACAGCTTTCATTTGTCATGCTGTTTGCATACCTTCCCTGACTGGGTGCTTGAATGTCATAGGGGCTGCGAGGTCTCCTCCATGGACTGTCACGCCTGCGCCGTGATGAGCCAGGGGGCTGCCTTGTGCTTGCCAGTGGTGTCCCGGGGTGACATAGCCGGCCCCCGGGGCCCCCGTACACCCCGTACTGCTGGCTGGAGGGGTAGGCGCAGGCTTGGACGAAGCTGCCCACGGTGGAGAGGCTGGAAGCGGCCTGTGCATAGACACAATATGTAAAGGACATTAGTACTCCTATAGTGCTCCTGCCATAAATCTCACCTGACTTCCAGGCAGATCACATAGAACAGGACTTGTACATTCTATATAACACACTTTATAGTATGGGGAATAGGGTATAGTACATAGCATGAAAAGTTCATGTAGTCATACTATAATAGAATAAATATATGTGATACATAATGACATAGCTTATTAAAATGTAATATGCAGAAATATAGCAAAATGTAATACATAATGGCATAGTATAGTATATAAAATGACATAGTACCGAAATCGTATAGCAATAGTATAGAGTATTAAGTGAGTAGGAGTATAGCAAAATGCAATACATTATTGAATAGTATAATGAATGTGTGCCATATATCATGGCATAGTACAGTAGTAAAAGGTAGTGTATTACACTATAGTATGTATAGTATAGAATAATAAAGTATAATATAGAATAGTATGTGTAGTATAGAATATTAAAGTATAATATAGTATGGTGTATAGTATAGTATAGTATAGTATAGTATAGTACAATAAAAATATAATATAATATAATACAATATAATATAACGTAATATAATATAATATTAAATATATTAGAGTAAAATGTAGTAGATTAGAATATAGTATAGTATAATATAGTAGAGTATACGCAGTGTAGTACATTATGACATAGTTAAAAGATTATAGTATACTATACTATATGAAGTGTGATACATAATGAGACGGCAAAGTACAATCTATGCAGTTTGGTACATATTGACTTAGCATTTTAAGTATAATATAGTGTAGTTATATAACATACAGTATGCAATGTAGTACAAAATGGCAACGTACAACAATTCTATCACATTGTAATACACTGATGACTGTGACTAGTGCAGTATAGTATAATATACGAATTGTAGTACACTGTAGGGTTGGATTTACTAAAACGGAAGAGTGTAAAATCTGGTGCAGGTCTGCATAGAAACCTACCAGCTTCCAGTTTTTTGTTTTTTGTTTTTGTTAAATCTTAAGCTGATTGGAAAGCTGCACCAGATTTTGCACTCTCCCGTTTTAGTAAATCAACCCCGCTATTTATAGTATAATATAAGATATGTAGTACACAGTGACTAGTATAGTATAATATAATATATGAATTGAACACAGTGACAATTGTATTGTATACTATCGTATAGCACAACAAACTGTAGTGTGGTATATAATGACATGGTACAATATGGTAAAATCGTTCATAGCATAGTATACTACTTTGTTGATGAATGTAATACAATGCAAAATATTAAATTCACTGCATGTTTAAATACAATATGGTCTAGGTAATTATAGTACATCCCAATGTCGTGCAGTGCGATATAGTTCATTATACCTATAATACAATTTGTGAATAGGAATAAATCAGTGCCGTTCATATTAAAATAGAATATATTATACCAAAATTTAAAATATTGCAGTTTAGTACTGTGTAGTGCATTATACAGTATAGCATAGTATAGGTAGGTACAGTGAACAATGCAGTATAGCAGTATAAGTATAAACACAGGTCAATTTATTTTAATAGGCTATACTATATTGTAAAGAGGAGGGGTAGTAAAGTTCAGTGCAATGTATTGCAGTATATTTCAGTATAAGCATTCTGGCATATTATAGAGCCATTTAAAATATGGTTTGGATTGCAGTACATGGCAATGAGTTGCAGTCTACCCCAGTACACAGCACCGCCCTATGATATAAAAGCTGTAGTTGCTTACCTGAGGGTATTTTATGTCAGAATCTACGGCACTCTTCTCTATTCCATTCAGGTTCTGGCTACTGGGAAAGGCTGTTCTGTTAACGCTCGCCCATTCTTCCATCTTGGGGGAATAGACAGACCCATCTGCCCCAGCTATAGCACCTGAATCAATACACACTCAGTTACTATTCCTTTCCAAGAGGTCATAGTTGTCAACTTCCATTTGCATAACTGCGGAGAATATTGTAAATACCCATCGGGGAGCCCAATTATAAACCCATAATGTAATTGAGTGATTCATGCATGAAACATTTTAAATTAACATCTTATGCTTACAATTGAAAGAAGGTTAAAATAAAAAAAAAATCAAAAATACACACACACACACACATATATATAGGGATAGATAGATAGATAGATAGATAGATAGATAGATAGATAGATAGATAGATAGATAGATAGATAGATAGATAGATAGATAGAGAGAGATAGATCTCTATATAGATATA